>NC_060122.1:532938891-533241922 GCF_021461395.2 Schistocerca americana
TTTGTTGTAAAGACACCACTAAACCTCTATTACGCATGTACTGTATTTCATGTCGTCCATCATTGCCTGTGATTATTCCTACCCAACAATATCTCTGTTCCTTACTGTCTGTCAAGTACGGTAATAGCAGTGCCTTCCGCTGAATATCGTAGGGCGGTCAGAGGAATGTTTACACGTATGTAGAAGTACGTATGGGTAGCAAAACTTGTCGAAAACCATGTGTGCACTTTGAGAAAACCAGAACTGAAGCAACTGGAAGAACTTGAAATGTACTTCACAAAAGTAAGAAAATTATGTGATGACACAAATCGGCCATTGGAGAAATGTAAGAAAAAGGTTAAGAATAAAAGGTTAAGAATAACATTGAATAAAACTCTAGAGAGAAGAAGATACGTGGTACAAGCAGGGAACGGAGGTGACTTGGTGTCGAGGTCTTAAGGGACAGAATACAAGTTCGGAATGAAGAAGAATGGCCCAGAAAGTCGGCAGTGTGTTTGTTTATTTTTCTCGTGTGAGTTGAGTAAACCAAGGAAAGCTAAATCAAGGTGGCTAGATTAATGTTTGAACTCCATTTCTTCTGAATACGAATTTCGTATTCACCGTTAAGCTTCCTTGCACACTAGAAAGCTTAGAACTTAAAGTCCCGCCAATACGGACGTCATCACAGACGGAGCAGTTCTCTGATCGCAAAAAGGCTGGCTTTAAAGTCGGTCGTAGCTTTTTTGATAATATAATCCCAGTAATGGCCTGAATTGTCTCTAAGAAACCTCGGAAACCGTTTATCAGGATGAGAGGATCTCAGTTACATTTAAGGAGAATCCACGTCTGCTGATCGATGACATGATCACATCCGTCCAGAGTTTCTAATTTATCAGGGAAGGTGGGACGGAGACAAAAATGGAACACCACAGTTCATGTTCCATGGATCATTTTGCACGATAGATCGTAATAATGTGGAAAGAGTCATTTTACATTTACTTCACAAATTAATCTGTACATATGGTTACATTCTAAACATCTCCAAGGCGTTTATTTCTTTTTTTTCTCAAAAAGCAAAAAAATATAGTGATAAAGCATTCTCTGTTTACAAATTTTACTTTGCTATCTGTCAGACATTTTATATCTCTAAGCGATCAAAAAGTTTTGTAGCAACATTGTGCACCCCTTTTTGCTCTAAAGATGGCCTTAATGTGGAGTAATCAATGTCATTTTACTTTCTGGTATCGTAATTACGTACATCATTGTTCCTTTTGAACTGAGGGAATAAATATACTGAGAAGCAATGAATCTTCTCGGGTTATCAACCAAGCGTCGTCGTCATCTTGTTGAAACATTTCAATGGACTCCGTATCCATCAGCTTCAACCGAAGTGTTGGCATACTGTCTGCCGGGTTCCTTTATACCCTGACTGTTTCTTTATAGCCTGAAGGTGATGGATACAGAATCTATTGAAACGTTGCAAGAAGACGGCGACTCTACGTGGCTGATAATCTGAGAAGATTTCATAACTGAAATACGCCACGAAAGTCTGCAACCACATTTACTGTCAAGCAGATAGTAGTCAGAAGGCCCAACTCCTTAAACAGCTGTTTACAAGATAAATGTCGCTGATCACCACATATCGGCACGTTTTTGCGCAGTGAAGACCTTCTTAAAGATAAGTTGCCGTAGAACATTATTCTATATGACTTTATTGAATGAAAATTTGCAAAATATGTCAATTTAGTGATTTGTCTCTCCCCAAGGTTTGCTAAGGTTCTGAGTGCAAATAAGGCAGAACTAAGTGATTTTAGGAGATCCAAAATGCTCTTTTTCCAGTTTAAATTCTCATCAATACGAACAGCTAAGGATTTTGAAGTTCCACCATATTTATTATTTCCTCGCTATGTATTACTCTTATCAATGGTGTACTGCTCCAAGAAGTGAAGAACTGAATATGTTGTGTCTTTTTAAAATTGAGGGTGAGACCAATCGCAGAAAACAGTCAAAGATACTTTTAAGAACGTTATATCAGTATGTATGCTTGGATTGATTACATTATTAGTGTCATCTGCAAAAAGAACTAATTCTCCTTGTTGTATATTAGGCGGAAGATCGTTTACATATATGAGGAACAATAATGGACCTAAGACTGAGTCTTGAGAAGCTCCATATGGGATTTCTCACAAGTCAGAATTATGTTCCCAGACCACATTGGTTGAATCGCTGAGTACAGCTTTCTGCATCCTTTTGGCTAGATATGACATTATCTATTGGTTGGTTATACCATCACTCCTATAAAACTCCAATTTATCTTGAGGAATAATGTGATTCACACAGTCAAATGCCTTAGATAGGTTCCAGAAAATACCAACCGGCGCTTAATTCTTCAGTAATGCTCTTTAACTCTTCCACCAAAAGAGACATTGCAGCATGTGTGACTTTTTAAACTGAACTATATACTCTTGGAAAGAAGAGTACAATGAGATAACGTTAATTAATGTTGGCGTTGAATCTTTTAGCAAAAGTATCCAAGAAATGCGGGAGTGTTTAAAGGACAGGCTACCGGCACCGTCGAGATATGCAGCAAGAAGACAGGCCAACGCTACTAACATCTACGATGGCGGCCTTACTGTGTGGGAGCTGGTGCTTTATGTGCTATTCTCACTTCTGCTCTTTCCTGTTCTTCTCGAGAATGATTCGCGGGAAGAAAAACTGCTGGCAAGCATCGAATCTCTATGCGAGCTGGCTGGTGCCATGGTTAGCACACTGAACTCGCATTCGGGAGGTTGACGGTTCCCCCGATTTAGGTTTACCGTGATTTCCCTACAAGGCTCCAGGAAAATTCCGAGATCGTTCCTTTGAAAAGGACACTGCCGATTTCCGTCCCCATTCTTTCGCGCTTCGTTTCTAACGGCCGTGTTGTCGACGGAACGTTAAAGTCTAATCTTCCTTCCTTCAAATCTCTCTAATTTTACTTTCAGTGTCCTTTCATGAAATAACCGTAGGAGAATGCAATACATTGGTTGACTCTTCTAGGAACGTACTCTCTTGGAACTTTAACAGTAAATCACACCGTGATGCGGAACACATCTCTTGCAGCATCTGCCACTAGACGTCCCGAGCACCTCCACTACACTTTCGCGCTTACTGACTATACCTGTAACCAAGCGTGCTGGACTTCTTTCGACTTCTGTGTTTTCCTTATCAGTTCTGTCAGGTACGCATTCCAGACTGACTAGCAATATTCAAGTTTAAGACGAAAAAGCTTTTTGTAAGCTACTTTTTTTGTGCGTAGACTACACTCCCTGAAGATTCTTCAGTGAATCTGTCTGGCATCTGCTTTACCTGCGATTAGTTTCATGTGGTCACTCAACTTTAAATCACTATGTACGTATACGCGTACTCCTAGACAGTGCCGATGTTCTGAAAGAAAATTTTTAATGGTAACATTCTTTTAATGCGTACGGAAGCAAGTAAGTAATTCAGATTTATACATAATATGTAAAATTAAACTTAAAAGAGGCACTAAGACCTGGTTTCTCAGGCTGGGTCAGGTTAAGGTTACGATTGTGGACGGGGCCGTAATCAGTTACTCTCGATTGCACAACAAATACGTAAACTTTATTTAAAGAACTTAAAATTTTAAAAATCTCTTAAAAAACACAATTGACCGTATGACGGCTGAAGGCCTTATCACCAAAAATTCCACAATTTTAGGGCCGAAGGCAACCAGCAATAACGTCAAACAACAAACGGCTGAAGGCCTGAATTAGAAGTCAGAAGAACAATTCCAATAGCACATATTAAGATAAATACTTCTTTTTAAAACAAACTGTGACGCGGCTAAAAGCCTTATTACGAAAGAACTGAAATTATTCCTCGGCTAAAGGCCACACCAACAATAATTAGAAAATTACAAATATCCTTAAAACAAACATCACAATCTAAGGAATCAGGACAAGCGGTTCTCAGCAAGTGTTCCTAGGGTCGGCCTCTAAAGGTAACTCAAACATAAGGTAAGGTGAGACACGCAGCCAAGAGTTTTACTCACGTAACAGGATGGCAACTCAAACTAGGGGCAGCTTAAGCGTCGACCGACCAACTATCCAATCCGCCTAACGTCCGATCACCGGTACAACGATGGAGTATTTTTAGGCAAGGGCGATCAGACAGACAGCGCTACGTCTTCAGAGAACTCCCAAGGTAGAAAGAAGCACTAGAACCAGGGCAGACCTCCGCAAAAAAATATGCACAGTACAATACAAGAGGCTGTCAAACTACACGCCGTGTCGGACAGCATCAACACGTCGAGGAAAGGTACAGTGCCGGAAAAATACGGTAGCCTCCACGGCAGGTAACTGGGACGTTAGCGGTCACAAGGCAGAAAATACCGCTGGTTGCACTTCACTAATAAGAATAATACTAAATTCAATGATGAATAACAAATAGAGAAAGACGGCTGCAATAGTTCACCGCCTCGAAAGACTTCACTCGTTGCCGCCAGGCTCAGCGGCCCTGGGAGCAACAACCCGCCGACCAAAGGCGAGATTTCAGAATAGTCGAGGTTGCATTAGCACTTAACTATTCACTCTACTAAAACGTCCAGGGTTCGGTGTGCAATGAAGTCGTCGCTCTCGCAGCTATCCCTCCTCGATCCGACAGTGGCAGCACGCCGCCAGCGTGCTTGCCCTAGCGCTGCACGGACCTGCTCGCTGCTGCGCTCCCAACTGACCTGATGTCCGTTCGCCATACTCTCCAAATCCAGTAAGCAGATAGCATTAAAATAACTGCTCATTCAAAGCCGCAAGGTACACACGGATCTGGGAAAACAATTCCACCAACAAATCACAATACCAAAACCAGTCACTGTGAAACAACACGGACGAATTATAAGTCGGCACAAACACAGAGAAGCCAGAAGCGGCCGGAAGACCAAATGCACGCCCTACGCTGCGACCACCGACCGAACGACCAACCAACGGTCGCTCCCACTCAAGTCAGGCACGGGAAAGATCGCAGTATAAATCGTCGACTGACAACTTATTGCCATGAGGTCACTTCGACAGTTAGACACACACACACACAAGTCGAAGTTGCACTGCTCGAATATCACGGTCCATTCAACTAAATTCGCTGGATTCGGTCCTTGACATGCTCATGAACTCTCGCGACCACATCCTTCTGTCGGACGGTGCGTGTGTGTCGCCAGCGGTCGGGCGAGTACTGGCTGTCCGGACCTCACTGCTGCTCCGTCCCAACTCCACTCCCTGGACACACGACGACCTGGAAATACTGGAGGCCGCTTCAAAGATAGTACCACAGTACGCGCTATCGATGAGCGCTGCTGCTGCCACTTACGGACAGACAAGGCGAGCAAACATAGTGGCGCCTGTGAACACGCTAAGAAAACGAGACGCCACTGTCGCTATTACAAGGTGACAAGCTATAAACGGCATCAACGCGAGCCGCACACGGCTCAGGTACCGTACAGATGAAGATGATTGTTCAAAGCAGTTTCCAATTAGGCATCAGAATATCTGAAATTATATATTTATCCTGCTTCTGTCCCTTACTTTTGCTCTCTGTAGCCAGGTGACTTCCTTTCAGGAACCAGGTATTGCGTTGTATCGTTGTAAAAGGAGTTGCTACTAGTTTGATGAACATAAGCTGGCAACAGTCTTCATGCGCAGTGACGCTCTTAATGGGGTTAAAGCTAGGTTCCTTCGTGAAAATACCCCTACATTCACTGGTGGATATGGTATACAGTTAATTGTGCTTATCAGAGGCAGTAGAGAAGCTGGATATTCGTTACTTTATTTGTGTTACACAGCTGCAAAGTTACACATAGTTGCACAAAGTTGCAAAGTTGCACAACTCACGCCAATATTCAAGAAACGTAGTAGGAGTAATCCTTTAAATTATAAGCCCGTATCATTAACGTTGATATACAGCATGATTTTGGAGCATATGTTGTGTTCGAACATTATGAATTACCTCGAAGAGAGCGGTGTATTAACAGTCAGTCAACACAGATTTAGAAAACATTGTTCTTGTGAAACATAACTAATCCTTTACACACACGATGTGTTGAGTGCTATTGACAAGGGATTTCCAAAAGGCTTTGACACTGTACCATACAAGCGGCTTATAGTGAAATTGTGTACTTATGTACTGTCATCTCAGTTATGTGACTGGATATGTGATTTCCAGTCGGAGTTCATAGCAATTCACAGGAAGTAATCGAGTAAAACAGAAGTGATTTCTGCCGTTCCCCAAGGTAGTATTTTAGGTTGTTTGCAGATGATGCTGTCGTTTATCGACTAGTAAATTCATCAGAAGACCAAAACAAATTGCAAAACGATTTAGAAAAGATATCTGTATTGAGCAAAAATTGGCAATTGACCCTAAATAATGAAAAGTGTGAGTTCATCCACATGAGTGCTAAAAGGAATCCGTTAAACTTCGATTACACGATAAATCGGTCAAATCTAAAGGTCGTAAATTCAACTAAATACTAGGAATTACAATTACGAAACATGAAATTGAAAAGAACACATAGAAAATGTTGTGGGGAAGGCGAAACAAAGACTCGTTTTATTGGAAGGACACTTAGAAAATGTAACAGATCTACTAAAGAGACTGACTACACGTGACTACACTACGCCCGTTGGTCCTCTTCTGGCGTAATGCTGCGCGGTGTGGCATCCTCTAACATCTGAGGTCATCAGTCCCCTAGAACTTAGAACTACTTAAACCTAACTAACCTAAGGACATCACACACATACATGCCCGAGGCAGGATTCGAACCTGAGACCGTAGCGGTTGCAGACTGAAGTGCTTAGAACCGCTTGGCCTCACCGACCGGCTCACCAGGTAGGATTAACGGAGTAAGTTCAAACAAGGGCACCACGTTTTGTATTATCGAGAAATATGTAAGAGAGTATCACATATATTGTGCAGGATTTCGGGTGGACATTTTTTTCGTTGCTCCGGAATCTTCTCACGAAATTTCAATCACCAACTTTCTCCGCCGAATGCGAAAATATTTTGTTGATGCCGACCTACATGGGGACAAACGATCGTCATGATAAAATCAAGAAAGATATGGCTGTTCGTTGTTTCCGCGCGCTGTTTGAGATCGGAATAATGGAGAATTGTTGTAAGGGTTGCAGACACTTTACTGTAATTTGCGGAGTATCCTCGTAGATGTAGATGTAGACAGATGATGTAGATGTTGTGCTCGAAGGAGCGATCTTTAGTGCTTACGCCGGCCGCAGTAGCCACGCGGTTCTAGGCGCTTCAGTCCGGAACCGCGAGACCGCTACGGTCGCAGGTTCGAATCCTGCCTCGGGCATGGATGTGTGTGATGTCCTTAGGTTAGTTAGGTTTAAGTAGTTCTAAGTTCTAGGGTACTGATGACCTCAGATGTTAAGTCCCATAGTGCTCAGAGCCATTTGAACCATGTTTTTGTAGTGCGTACGAAGGATAATAAGAACTTCCTAGTCGAGATCTCTTTAAAAAACTTTATTGTGGATAACCGATTTCGGAAAAAAACTAAATTACCATCTTCTTATCTTCGAAAAGGTCATTACAAACATGCCAACTACACACAAAATATTTCTATTGAATTTCCAGGTACGTAAATCATGAAATGAGCGCTGCATTGACACATCAGTATTAAAATTATTGTGTTCATCGCAATTCGCCAACACGTCGTACCCATAACATAACACGTCATGGCTATCAGGAGGAAACAAGACTAACTCAAGTTTTTATAGCGACCTCGGCTAAGAAGTTGTTCTTCTCCTAAGTACGCTGGATAATTCTTTTCTTCTAGGAACAATCGAAATCTGTCAATCGCTTTTCTTTCAGAAAATCAGAATCTTTGACATATTTTGTTTTTGATTTTTCCTCAATGAAAGTTACTGCAGGATTGCATTTTCAAGAAATATAATCTTCATTGCTTAAAAGTCTATCTTCCATTCGGTTGCATAACCTTTATAAAATTTAATCTTTGGTTTGCTGGGGATGAGAAATACTGCGTAATCCTACGACTCATTTCGACTCTAATATAACTCCATATTTCGCCTCAACCTCTTCAACCCTGAATATGGAAGTGAACAAACGATATTACGACATTCCTCCATTACAATGAATACAGTGCCTACTCGAAACATATTTTAAAACCTGACCGCATAAGAGCATTATTAAATTCCGTTGCTGTTAACATTCATATGCGAAACGATTTCAGTAATATTGTACAGGTCGATATTCCAGTCAAGTTCCGAAAAGCTTGTGAGAGTGACTCCCATGACACCTTAAAGGAATATCAACATACCATATGTTTATGCCGCAGATGTAGACGAAATTTAATATAATTACCAGTTTTTCAAGGAACATCATAGATATATGATTTTGCTGGCTTGTAATGTAAATAGAATGTAGCTTTTTTCTCTCTGAGGGTTCAAAAAGTTAAAGGCGACGTAAACTCGAGCTTACCCCCGGAAACTCAGCACTGCTTCTAGATGTTTATGGAAACGGGATCACGTAAGATGATGTCTATAGTAACAAGAAAATCGGTGACAAAAATCTTACTTCGTCACTGACCTTAGCACTTGTCTTTGTGATAGGCGTGCACAATGAGTCAAGTTGGTGTGTCCATTGGGTTGCTGCCTCGCGGAGCCTGTACGGCTTCATCGGCTGGGATATCGATTGCGCGCAGTCCTGTTGCCACTCTGCAGGTAAATAAATCAGCTGGCGCTGTCGCCCGTCACTGCCCCACACTGCCCACGCATGTCAACTCGGCACACTCACAAGCTTTAGCGCCTCATCAAAGCTGCACGTGCCAGCCGAAACAGAAGCGGATTTCGGCTCCCAACTGCAAACATTGAGCGCGGCGCTGGTCCGTTGGCATGCATGTTGATTGAGATTCAGATAACCTTCACGCGTGCTGTGTTTTTGTGCCTCTTGCCTTCTTCCATGCTTAAAGACCACTGGCGAAATTGTTCTTTAGGTTGTCAGTCTTCTGAATGGTTTGACGTGCTCACCACGATTTTTTATCCTGTACCATTTTCCGCATCACATTGAAGCACTTACATACATCATCCTCAATCATTTCTTCCGTATACTCTAATCTCCGTCTTCCAATACACTCTACAGTATTTTTCCTCTACGGTTCTGAATAAGACCATGGAAGCTATTCTCTAATGCCTTAGCACATATTCTATAACTCAGTCCCCTCTTTTAATTCTGTAACTAAAAATTCTCATTTGTTATCTTACCAGGCCACCTAGTTTTAACATCATTCTGTAGTACTCTGTCACTTTAATTCCGTAATTTTTTTCTTGTATTCCAAAATTCGCATCCGTAATGCTGTGCTCCAGCCGTACATTTTCAAAAATTTCTTTCTCAAACTAAGGCCTATGTAGCGGACTTCCTATTTTCTTAAAAAAATCACAGAATTTCTGCTCTTAGTCTATCATGCGGAGCTCAGTTTTGATGTTAAGCTTATCGCTAATCTCATATCTGATTTTTTTCTCAATATTCCAGGTTTCTTTTGGTTTACACTCAGTCCATGTTTTACATACAGTAGCAGTTCATCCGCTATTGTTACAGCAGACAGCTATGTCATCAACGATTATTATCATTGATGTTCATTACTAATGAATTTAAAACTCACATCTCAAAGTTTCTTTACTTTCTTCATTGCTCTTAAGACGTTAGTTTGAACAGTCAAGCTGAAAGACTGCATCTTTGCTACATACCATTTTTAATCTGACGATTTCTCTCTTGTTTTCCGCTTATTATTTCCTCTTGGATCTTGTACATGCTGCGTACTACCCAACGCCAGATATTTTATATAAACATATGCTTCTGAAGATGTCAAACATCTTGCTACACTTTAAACTGTCTAACGTTTTTGTAAGTTGGCAAAACCTTTTTCTTTCCTTTATCAAAAATGACGTCAGAAATGCCTCTGTTGTGCCTTTACCTTCTTAAACCAAACTGACCGTCATGTAATGCATTCTCAAAGCTAATTGTACGATTGTTCTAGCTTTTATCTTCCGTTTTTATGTTAGGGATTATTTGGATAACATTCTTCCAAAAGTCTGGTGATATACTGACAGTCTCATAAATTCTATACACTAACTTGGATAAATATTTTGCTGACACTTCCCTCACTGATTTTAGAAATTCCGAGGGAATGTTATCTATTCCTTCTTTCTTCTTTGGTAGCAAGGCTTCCCACGTTTTGTCAATCTCTTCCCTATGTCCTCCATATTGACATTTATATCGTGTTTCGTCAAGTTAGAAGGCAGTCCCTCTCTCTCGCAGAGACCCTCAGTGTACACTTTCTACCCGTCTTCTAGTATTCTGCGCAGAAACAAAGATGAGCAACAAAAGAAGCCCTAGTAGGAAAGTCAGATGACTCCAATACAAGCAAAACAACAATCGTGAAATTCACAACAAACGGGTATCAATTCTGCATTTCGAAGTTAAACAGCTGGTGCTAAGGTATATCGAAAACTGCATCACAGTGAATGTACAGTGCACGTGATAACATGAATAACAATGGCAAAAGAAGACTTTTCCAGAAAATTCATTATTGACGTCAGTATATGCTTAGCTGACAGCAAGCAATTCTTGAAGAAGTACAAATGGAGTTGATGCATATTTAGTTCATAAAACTGGGTACTGAGGAAGCAGAAAATGAAACGACTGTAAAATGTTGAGATGTACACTCGAGACGAAATTTAAAGAAACCGTAGACAGACGAACTTTCAGATGAAGAACTGCTGCGACGAGAAAACGAGACAAGGAACATACTCAGAAAAGTCAGCAACAGAAGAAACAACACGATTAGTCACCTACTCCACCACTCAAGAAAATAGGTGATGGAGTGTTACAGTTGGGACATAATAACGTCAAAGCAAAGAATGTCTTGATTCTTAACATTAGAAAACGTTTAAGAGTAAGATTTATAAGACTATACAGGGTGGTCCATTGATCGTGACCGGGCCAAATATCTCACGAAATAAGCGTTAAACGAGAAATCTGCAAAGAACGAAACTTGTCTAGCTTGAAGGGGGAAACCAGATGGCGCTATGGTTGGCCCGCTAGATGGCGCTGCCATAGGTCAAACGGATATGAACTGCGTTTTTTTAAAAATAGGAACCTCCATTTTTATTACATATTCGTCTAGTACGTACAGAAACATGAATGTTTTAGATGGACCACTTTTTTCGCTTTGTGATAGATGGCGCTGTAAGTAATAGTCACAAACATATGGTTCATAATTTTAGACGAACAGTTGGTAGCAGGTAGGTACGTTTTAACATTTTATTTCGGTTGTTCCAATGTAATACATGTACCTTTGTGAACTTATTATTTCTGAGAACGCATGCTGTTACAGCGTGATTACCTATAAATACCACATTAATGCAATAAATGCTCAAATGATGTCAGTCAACCTCAATGGATTTGGCAATACGTGTAACGACATTCCTCTCAACAGCGAGTAGTTCGCCTTCCGTAATGTTCGCACATGCATTGACAATGCGCTAAAACACCTACTTGGGCATCATCATTTGTTGCAGGTCGTGGTTGACGTTTCACATGTGGTTGAACACTTCCTGTTTCCTTAAATAACGTAACTATCCGGCGAACGGTCCGGACACTGGGATGATGGCATCCAGGATACCGAGCAGCATACATAGCACACACCCGTTGGGCATTTTGATCACAATACCCATACATCAACACGATATCGACCTTTTCCGCAAATGGTAAACGGTCCATTTTAACACGGGTAATGTATCACGAAGCAAATACCGTCCGCACTGGCGGAATGTTACGTGATACCACATACTTATACGTTGCGCCATCTGTCACAAAGCGAAAAACGTGGTCCAATTAAAATATTCATATTTCTTTACGTACTACACGAATATGTAATAAAAATGGGGGTTCCTATTTTAAAAAAACGCAGTTGATATCCGTTTGATCTGTGGCAGCGCCATCTAGCGGGCCAACCATAGGGCCATCTGGTTTCCCCCTTCAAGCTAGACGAGTTTCGTTCTTTGTAGTTTTTCGTTTCATGCTTATTTCGTGATATATTTGGCCCGGTCACTATCAGTGGATCACCCCGTATAATGATCTGACTCACTAACTGATTGTCATGTTCCACATGCTTACAAAGACGGCTATGATATGTTCTGGAGCAACTGTCCACATTCACAAGGAGCATCCTTGGCCTAAAAGGGGGCTATCAGGACGATCAGTAGTGTCAGTTCACCAACATCGTGTTGGCAGTTGTTCTACAGCCTCTGAATAATAACCCTGCGACATGCATTGTTGCGTAGGATTTATTGTTAGTGATATGGACTTAAACACGGACAGGGCATAACACCTCAGTGAACACTAGACAGAAAACACTATTTTACACTTGGAAAACATTTCTTTTGGCACTGCACAGAAACATGTGCACTATTCTCGAGCGTTAATTTTTAACAGACTTCCAATCCAACTGAAAAATTTGAATAATAATTCCTAGATTTATAACGTACAAGTTGGAAGGTTTGCTTGCGGGAAAAGGAGTGTCTTTCAGTAGTCTGAGCTTTGAAAAGTAACATTACTTATACTAGAAGGATTGGATCTTCGATAGATTCATATTTCAAAGCTTTAGTGTCTTTCATGCTAGTCACAAGGATTATTTACCGCACGTTTCCAGCGATGTGGACGTCGTAGGATATCTTTAGCCATCTCAGTTGTGTTCGTAGTTCGAACGGAGCGGTATATTTCCTGACGAATCGCTCTAACATTTCTGAAACGCATGCTACGAAGTTCTTCCATGAACTCAGGAATTAAGTTGAAGTCACAAGGGCTCAAGGGTGGTGAACATGGTGGATGGTACAGCAACAGGTTGTCGGGACTCGTGTCTATGGCCTGGCCCTAGGTCGCGCAGTGGTGGGGCACTGGGCTCATATTAGGGAGAGCGATGGTTCAAATCTGTCCTACCGTGCAGATTTTTTTTCTTTTTGTAGTCAGTCTTCTGACTGGTTTGATGCGGCACGCCACAAATTCTTCTCCTGTACCAACCACTTCATCTCAGAGTAGTATTTGCAACATGCGTCCTCAATTATTTGCTGGATGTATTCCAATCTCCGTCTTCCGCTACAGTTTTTACCATGTAGAGCTCTCTCGAGTACCATGCAAGTTATTCCGTGATGAAACTTCATAGTCGCAGCCTATGTACAAGTGACGCAAGCACGTACCATTCGTGTGACCGTGAACAAGCAATCCCACGGCGTGAGTATATGTGCTAACTCGCCTGTCATTAGGCACAGCAGGAGCGGTAATCTTCGGCAGCTTTCGCCAAAGTATGCGACGTGTATTCGCGCTCTCCCCCGCACACCGCCGCCGCGTCACGCCATGCGTATCGGTCACGCACTTGGCGGTGCTCTACTCAGCGCCTTCACCTATTTCGCATCGATACCGACCATAGCAGTGAGTTAGTTCCCTGTCGGCGTTTAGGCCAGTCTCACTAACTAGATTGACCATGATGAAATTTATAATTAATGTCTGTGGAGGCTGTAATCCAATTGTACCGATCCCATCCTTGCTGGTTGAAGTACATTTATTGAGGTTCGCGTTCGCGACAGACACTTGTATTTTACACCCAAAAACATATTTCAGAGCAATTATGTCGTTTCCAGTGGATACTGATTTGTTTGCTGATCTAAAATACTATTCCAGAACTGTTTACGGGAGGAAAACAATTCTGGAGTAAAGCAAAGCACTTTGCTTTCAATTCTCAGTTTCAATTGGCAATTATAATGTTCACGAAAACAAATGTAGCGGATGGTGGATCTTTTTGACACAGCAGTATAGCCTTTGCAATGAACCTAAACTTTTTATACTGCCTGCTTTTGACTAGAGACTTTAGTCTAATTTTCCGTTTTTTACTCATAAAATCGAAAAAACAAAACGGGAAAATTTAAAGTTCTTTGTATAATATTTCATGGTTTCCAAATGAATGTATAGCTATTTTATTTTCAGATTCTGTTTAACTCTTCATGAAAGTGGAAAAAATGCTAATCCGTGAGACAGGTGGTTTTTAAATCATTTATGATGGTAGCTATTTGGTGCATTATCTGAATGTACTAAGAGTGGTTTGTCCCTTCCTTTCATTTGATAAACTCTTGTAACAACCCATTAACTTGTCGACACGCCCATTTCTGATTTGTGTGTGCGTGTGTGTGTGTGTGTGTGTGTGTGTGTTTGTTTTGATAGCAGCGATAAGCGTCTTGTAAATGTTATTTTTGAGTCACCTTATGATAAATGTTATCATACTTTCACTGTCCTTCGCCTATGCATCATATTAAATTGATTTATTTGTATTCGCCACCGCGCTCGCTGCTAAGAACTTATCTGTAAAAAAATAATGTTTACGTATCATTTTCGTTGCATCCTTCAAAGTACTTCTTCGTTACTTGTTTTTAGTTTCTTTTATGTTGCCACTTACGAGTTTATTCCTTCGTATCAGCTATTACACCGCTAGAAGGAAAGCTCAGTTTTTAAGCGCCAGCACTGCTACATGTCGTGTATTGTTGACATTGATCACCTTTCTGAAGTATCATAGTCATGGGTAAAATCATCTTCAAACACCCACCTCACTGTCTAGTTGAGCAATCAGATCGCCGTACTAAATTCCGTGCAAGTGCCGCAAACTTCATCAGACCGGAAATTCGCGGTACTAATTTTACATCAATTCTCGCGGCGGCTCGCGCATCAGAGAGTTAAGTGCATATCACACGAGAAGCATAGAGTTTATAATGAGATTCCAAGAGTACACAGGGGCACGTGTCGGCCGTAGCACAGCTCTACTTGTGTGGGTTGTGACGCGGCGTTCGGAGACGATATGTTTCATACTTGTACAGGAACGGCTTTACACATTACATTAACACATTCCATTCTACAGCATTATCAACTACAATCGATATTGTTTGGCATCATACAGGGTGATGAAAAATAACAGGAACAGAAAAGAATTTAAGCATGAGATAAGGTTTTTGCCCGAAAGCTCCAAAATATTTGGAATTTTATTCTTTTCAGTTAATTCGAGTCAGTAGTTCGTCCCACGTCGTATAAATCTGAAAACTGTGCGAATTCTTCTGTTATATGAAAAGCGCGTGTTATTGATCGTCTGTTCCAAGCGGAAAATCAAATAACCCAGGATAACAGAGCCTCTGCACCTACTAAATCTTCATGACTACCTTGATGAAAAATTTAAATTTTCTACATTTATTTGCTGCTAACAAGACTTTCTATATATTTCCGTCATATATGCGTTGCCGTATTGTTGGCACTTTTTGCATTCTTTATTTTCACTTTTTCTGTTACTCTTTGATCAGTCGATATATCTAAAGTGAATGCTCAACGTGGTACAAGTCCCGTATCCTGTATCAGGCCATCTTGATTTAAGTTTTCTGTGGTTTTTCTAAATCATTTCAGGCGAATACGAGGGATAGTTCTTTCGTTAAGGACATGGACGACTGGTTTCTCCATCCTTCCAGATCTGGGCTTGAACACCGTTCTCAGTGACCTTATCGGTGACAGGATGTTGAGCCCTATACTCCATTCTTTCCTCAGTGAATATAACGGCAAAAAGGAGGCCGACGTACGAGCGAGAAATGTAGTTAGCTAGTCCTCAAAATATATCTAATCGAGGAATATGTATTGCAGTACTTTGAGGAAGGAAACTAAATAAAGCGTTTAAATGTTCAGCAATCAGAACTAACCATAAGAAAGCACATCGTACACACTACGCAACATTGCTGAAGAAAAACGTCAAGAGAAAAAATAAACAGAGGAGCCGTTTACTTAAGGCGTGTTATAATTTTGTTAGTGCTGAAATCACATAGAGATTTGAACTATAGATGAATATATTGACAAAGTGCACAGTCTGATAACTGAAGAGCACCAGACTAATTTCATCAAAATAGCTGCCATTATAGGAATATCCGATGAGAGAGTAGCGATTTAACTGCGGGAAAGGTTTGTGCAAAATGAATTTAACTTTTATAATTTTAAATGCGATAGGATCTGCAGCTATGACGAATTTTTTGAATTCAAAAAATTTAACTTTTGTTTAATGCTCATCAACAGAAAATATGAAATTGAATTTCTCTCTCAGTGCTGGGACAGTATTAAAACAGAAACCAACCGATATTGAGCACCGCTTTGCTACTCTGGATGTGACGTCGGACACTAGGTCCACTCCACATCACAAACGAAACAAGAAACAGTAGGAATCCATTTGCCTCCCGCAGGAGTGAAAAATGTTTTCCGATGTCCAGAACGGAGTTTTTATACTGAAGAAAACTATGCAAGTATTCGGATTGTATGTATGAAACACTAGGCGATACGCAGCCTGGAATGCAAAAGAATAAAATCGTCACACGTTAGGACAACATCTACAGCAAGAAACATGATTCGGCAATGGGAAAACCAAATGACATATTCATCCTCCACCTTGGCAGTATGAGCCTTTATCCACTCGCGATTGGCGGCTGCGATTTTAATTTTTTTTTTTTTTTACTCATTTACGTTACCTCTGATGAGAGCGGGCTTCCAGCATTCGTTCTACTGCTCTTCAGGCAAAAAACAAATATAATTTTTATTAAAACAAAAAAGGGATGCAGAGAATGATGTGACGCTGATGATGAATTTTTTTCTATTCAGTGAAATGGTTGGATGAGGGTATGAAACTGGAGGAGATACACGAAATACATTGGGTTTGTGTATGGGTAAGTACTAACGGTTGCTATATTGGTATTGTGAGGCGAGTAAAATTTTAGCTACACAGGGAAAGGGTGGGTTAGAGCCATCATTAGGGGTGGATGGAGTAGAGTGGCATATCACAGGAGGGGGTGGGTATATCTCTGTTATAATTTCAGGGTTTGGGAGTGGCACGAGTTTAAAGCCACGAGAGAAGCGCTGTGGGGCCTTTATGATGAAGGGAATAGTGGGACATGTTCATAAAGGCGTGACAGCAGGCAACAGATTGTCGGGACTCGTGTCTATGGCCTGGCCCTAGGTCGCGCAGTGGTGGGGCGCTGGGCTCATATTAGGGAGAGCGATGGTTCAAATCTGTCCGACCGTGCAGATTTTTTTTCTTTTTGTATTCAGTCTTCTGACTGGTTTTGTGGTGTCACCGCCAGACACAACACTTGCTAGGTGGTAGCTTTAAATCGGCCGCGGTCCATTAGTACATGTCGGACCCGCGTGTCGCCACTGTCAGGGATCGCAGACCGAGCGCCACCACAAGGCAGGTCTCGAGAGACTGACTAGCACTCGCCCCAGTTGTATGGACGACGTAGCTAGCGACGCACACTGACGAAGTCTCGCTCATTTGCAGAGCAGATAGTTAGAATAGCCTTCAGCTAAGTCAATGGCTACGACCTAGCAAGGCGCCATTAGTAACATTGCATGTATCTAAAGAGTCTCACTTGTATCGCCACAATCTCCAGATGTACCAAAAGGATGGATTAAAGTTAAGTATTCCAGAAGCTACGCACTTTTCTTTATAGCATTCATTACGTATCCTGTTTCAGACCTCACGCCATCCTGCTTTAGCTTAGCGCGTGCCTTTCGGCTTACTCTCATTGTGTCTAGGCTGTCTTGTCTAGACACAACAGGTTTGATGCGGCACGCCACAAATTCTTCTCCTGTACCAACCACTTCATCTCAGAGTAGCATTGGCAACATGCGTCCCCAATTATTTGCTGGATGTATTCCAATCTCCGCCTTCCGCTACAGTTTTTACCATGTACAGCTCTCTCGAGTACCATGCAAGTTATTCTGTGATGAAACTTCCTGATAGAATAAAACTGTGTGCCCGACCGAGACTCGAACTCGGGACTTTTGCATTTCGCGGGCAAGCGCTCTGCTATCTGAGCTATCCAAGCAAGAAGCTCTAGAGCTTCTGTGAAATTCGGAAGGTAGGAGACGAGGTACTGGCAGAATTGAAACTGTAAGGACGGGTCGTGAGTCGTGTTTGGATAGCTCAGATGATACAGCACTTGCCCACGAAAGGCAAAGTCCCGAGTTCGAATCTCGGTCCGGCACACAGTTTTAATCTGCCAGGAAGTTTCATATCAGCGCACACTCCGCTGCAGAGTGAAAATCTCATTCTGGAAATATTCCGTGACGATCCTATTATCCTCTTCCTTCTTCTTGTCAGTGTTTTCCATATATTCTTTTCCTCTCCGATTCTGATCAGACCCTCCTCATTCCTTACCGTATCAAATGGTTCAAATGGCTCTGAGCACTATGGGACTTAACTTCTGAGGTCATCAGTCCCCTAGAACTTAGAACTACTTAAATCTAAGTAACCTAAGGACATCACACACATCCATGCCGAGGCAGGATTCGAACCTGCGACCGTAGCGGTCGCGCGGTTCCAGACTGTAGCGCCTAGAACCGCTCGGTCACTATAGCCGGCCTTACCGTATCAATCCAAACATTCGTATGTAACATCACCTCTCAAATGCTTCGATTCTCTTCTGTTCCGGTTGTCTCACCGTCCATGTTTCACTACCATACAATGCTGTGCTCCTGCGGATGTATGTTTTCTATATTTCCCCGAAATCCCTTGCTAGTGTGTTTCCTTTCAAAAGACACAGCTAGTTTCATTCTCCTAACCGAAATTGTGCTCTATTTGTGATAACCTAGTTGTCCATGGGATGTAAGACACTGATCTTCTTGTACATCTACATCTGTGCTCCTCAGATCAGCACTTTGTGTACCAGTGTCACCTCCCCACTTTCCTGTTCAAGCCGCGAATGGTTCGTGGGGAGAGCGACTGCTGGTAAGCCTCCATGTGGCTCGAATGCTCCTAATTTTACCTTCATGGTCTTTTCAAGAGACATCCGCAGAAAGAACGAATCTGTTGGTTGACTCTCCAAAGGCACATACGCTCTCTAAAATTTAACGCTAAACCACACCACGATGCAGAACGCCTCTTCTGAATCGTTCGCCGCTGAAGTTGGCTGACCTCTCCGTGACGCTCTCGCGCTTACTAAATTAACCTGTAACCAAACCTATTGCTCTTTATTGTATCTTTTCTCTTTCCTCTACCAGTCCTATCTGGTATGGATGGTAGACTGTACTGTGGAACGAGTATATTGCAAGCTAACTTCATAGTGGGTGGACTACACTTCCTGAAGATTCTCCCAATGAATCTCAGTGAGGTATCAGCCTTAACTGCAACTAGTTTTTCTGGTCGTTCCACTACACATCTTCCCGTACGATACTCTTGGACATTTTATGCATCCGACTGCTTCCAGTGATTGTTCTGCAATCGTGTAATGATGCAGTAACGGGTCGTTCTGTCTATTAATGAGCAGAACGCACATTTGGTTATGCTGACGGTCAACTGCCAGTTCCCGCACGAAGTGTCGAGCCTCTGTAGGTCTCCCTGTATTCCGCTACAATGTTCAATGGTTGTGACTTCTCTGTATACAGCAACATCATACGGGAATAGCCTCATGGATCTTCCCATGTTATCAGCTAGGTGGCCCACGCAAGCCGCTCTCTGTAGTTTTATGTTTCCCGCATACATTAGTGCAAGAAGCAGTACGTAGTCATCTGCTGTCCAAAGGGGAAGTGCATGTACTAGAGGACCTCCAGAGGGCTGTGCCGCCAATTGAGTGCATTTTCCTCCTGGTTCCGCTTTGATAAGGTTGCATGGCCGTTTGTTTGCAGTTCGAGTCAGGTCTTACAGTCTAACAGGTAACAACTGCAACGTACTACACCGATATGATACTGGCCTATGGGGAGACGGACCGCAGTGCAGCTGAGACCCAACGGATATAACCACAACGTATTCCAACGCTTGTATTTAGACGTACAGAATTGCGTTTAAGAACCGAGCAAGGTTTCCAGGTATAGCGTGTCGTGAAAAGACGAATCCGCGACGCACCCGATGTTTCTTGGAACGTTAGTGGGTATTTTGAAGCGTATCCACGCACAATGCTTAACGCGTAGCTTAAATGAAAATAACGCATACATATAGTGTGGAATAATCCAAAGTATTATTGCGCTATAGCATTTAGGTTGCGGTATTATTTGTATCTATAAGAACAATAATAATAATAATAATAATATGATCGTTATTATTAATATTATGAAAGTCATTAGATCTCGCCCAGAAATACCTATTTCACCTCGTAGTTAGGACAAAGAAGAGCTGAAGCTGTTAGCCGGAACGGCCCAGGAAACAACAACCGGGAATGTGTGAAGAGATGTCACAGCAGTTGAGGTTTCATGTCAGGTTAACCGGTCACTCATATTCAGTGTCCAGGTTCGGTAGGCAACGAACTTTGTAGCTCTCACAGCTAGTGCCTCACAATCCGATGGCGCGTGCATGCCTCCAGCAGCCCGTGCTGCGGAGAACTTCCTCACTGCTCTGTCCCAACGGACCAACTGCCACACACCCAGCCACACAGAAATATAGAGCTCACACCAAAAATGGTACAGCAGTACTAGTATCGATAAGCGCTGCTGCTCCCACTGACAGAGGCAAGCCAGCAACTCGTTATGGTAGTAACTCAGGGAGAAATAAGACGCCATTCGATTGTGACAAAATGCCAAAGAACAAATGGCAACAACGTGAGCTGGCCACGGCTCAAATGAGGAAGAGAGCATTGCAGCATTCGCCGCCACGCCACAGATTCATGGCCAGATTAAAATACGTCTCCCAAAGCGGATAGTAGCAGCCGCTGTTTGATATTAAGATTACATAGACTGATGTTTCAAAAGATTATAACCAGATGGTTAATATTGTGTTGGCCTACTCTTGGAATTAAATTCAGCAGCGGTTTTGCATGGCATGGGTTCGACACATCCTCGGCAGATTTCCTGAGGTGTGTGGAACCAGTTGTCTACTCCCAGGTCACACAGTTCCTGTAAATTATGGACCGGTTATTTGTGGCCCAGAAACTGGTGCCCAAAAGCGTCTCACATGCATTCCATCAGGTTCAGATGAGTCGAATTTGGTAGGCAAGACAACAAACAGAGTTCGCTATTGTGCTACTCAGACAACTGTAGGACGATTTGGACCATGTGACATGGACCGTCTTCCTGCTGGAAGATGCCACTGCCGTTGTGGAAGGCATCAAGCATGAAGCGATACAGGTGGCCCGCAGTAATGTTCATGTAGTCCCCATCTGTGCATTCTAAGCACAGGTGCATGTTCCTCATAGCATAAGACTGCCTCCACTGGACTGCGCCCATGGCATAGTGCATGCTAAGGGCAGCTCTTCATCTGGATGATGGTGTATCCGGACACGACTAAACCCGATTTGGCGACAAGTTTACACTGATATACGGTCCAATATCTGTTACCTTTGCCCACTGTGATCGAAAATGGCAGTGTCGTTGACTCGTTACGGAGACACGTAGTGGTCGTTTGCTGTGGAGATCCATTTTCAAAAATATACGCTCAACTGTTCGCTTCGAAACACTTGTGCCTGCGCCGGCCGGAGTGGCCGTGCGGTTCTAGGCGCTGCAGTCTGGAGCCGAGCGACTGCTGCGGTCGCAGGTTCGAATCCTGCCTCGGGCATGGATGTGTGTGATGTCCTTAGGTTAGTTAGGTTTAATTAGTTCTAAGTTCTAGGCGACTGATGACCTCAGAAGTTAAGTCGCATAGTGCTCAGAGCCATTTGAACCAACTTGTGCCTGCACCAGCTTTGCAGTCTTTCGAGTCTGTCGCCAGACCCACATTTACACTGAGATGATATACAATATAAAGACGGCGTTACTTTAGCGTACACAAGGTATAAAAGGGCAGTGCATTGGCGGAGCTGTCATTTGTGACCTGGAGACTCATGTGAAAAGGTTTACGATGTGATTATTGCCGGACGACGGAAATTAACTGACTTTGAACGCGGAATGTCAGTTGATGATAGAAGCATGGGACACTCCATTTCGGAAATCGTTTGGGACTGCAGTAGTCGGAGATCCACAGTGTCAAGAGCGTGCCGGAAATACCAAATTTCAGGCATTACCTCTCATCACGAACAACGCAGTGGGGACGACCTTCACTTAACGACCGAGAGCAGGGGCATTTGCTTAAAGTTGTCATTGCTAACAGACAAGAAACACTGCTTGAAACAACCGCAGAAATCTATGTGCAGTGTGCGGCGAAATTTGGAATTAATGGGCTGTGGCAGCAGACAACCGATGCCAGTGCCTTTTCTTAGAGCACATCGCCTGCAGCGCCTGTCTTGGGCTCGTGACCAAATCGGTTGGACCCTGGACGGCTGGAAAACCATGATCTGGTCAGATAAGTCCAGATTTTTGTTACTAAGAGCAGATGGTAGTGTTCGAGTGTGGCCCACACCCCACGATGCCAGGGACACAAGACACTGGGAAAGCTGATGGTCGCTCCATTATAGCGTACGGTGTCGTCACATGGAATGTACTGGGTCCTCTGATCCAGCTGAATCGGTCATTGTCTGGAAATGGTTATGTTCGGCTGCTTGGAGACCATTTGAAGCCATCCACGGACTACATGTTGCAAAACAACGATGAAATGTTTGTGGATGACAATGCATCATATCGCCGGGCCACAATTGTTCGCGATTGGTTTGAAGAACATTCTGCACAATTCGAATGAATGATTTGGCTACACAGATCAGTCGATATGAATCCCATTGACCATTTATGGAGCATTATGAAGAGGTCATTTCGTGCAGAAAATTCTGCACCGGAACACATTCGCAATTATGGACGGTTTTAGAGGTAGTATGGCTCAATATTTTTGCAGGGGAACTTTCAACGACTTATTGAACCCATGACACGTCGACTTACTGCACTGAGCCGGTCAGAAGGTGGTTCTAAACGATATTAGGAGGTATTCCATGACGTTTGTCGTGTGAGTATATACTTCGCAAGTCACCTTTCGGAGTGTGGCAGAGGGTAGTTTGTGTACCAGAATCACTGCCCTCTTTTCCCGTTCCTGTCGCTTATAGTTCGGGGCAAGCGTGATTGCTGGTAAGCCTCCGTAGCGGCTCGAATCCCTCTAATTTTATCTTCATTGTCTTTTCATGAGTTATAGGCAGAAGGAATGAATATATCTCGGAACTTTAACAGCAGACTACACCGAGGCCTCACTGTGATGCAGAACGTTTCTGTTGAAGCTTGTGGTGCTGGAGTTAGCTAAGTGTCTCAATGACGCTTTCGTGATTGCTAAATCCAGAGGTCGCAACCCATCCTGCTTTACAGAACGGGTAAAATCCCGACCTCGACGTTCCGCGGTAAGATGTGAACGTGAAATGTCTTGTCGCCTGCTCAACGTATTACCGTCTTTCAGCCATTTAACATCGTTGCTGAGGACAGCAGCACGCGAATGCTCCGAAATACTCCTCCGCAGATCATGGACGATAACAGTCTCCTGTTTACATTAACTGACTGTTCTGTTGCCCGCAGCTCGTGGTCGTGCAGTAGCGTTCTCGCTTCCCACGCCCGGGTTCCCGGGTTCAATTCCCGGCGGGGTCAGGGATTTTCTCTGCCTCGTGATGGCTGGGTGTTGTGTGATGTCCTTAGGTTAGTTAGGTTTACGTAGTTCTAAGTTCTAGGGGACTGATGACCATAGATGTTAAGTCCCATAGTGCTCAGAGCCATTTGAACTGTTCTGTTGGTTCTCGGTAGAATATTTTGTAAATTATGAACGAAAAAACACACGACACTGATTTGTTAGTCTACAAGGAGCCTACTTTTTGAGACTACCTGCTTAAAGGCGGCCACAGTTACAAGGTGTAACAAGAAGTCGAATATAATAGCTACCAAGAGAGGAAGATGAACTACCTTCAAATAATGGAAGTGACCAATTTCCACTACCCAAGCTTAGTACTTTGAGAAAGATACAATTAGTAAAAACTTTCTAAAGCCAAGATCGCATAAATATTTTGTTTATTTACGACAACCGGTTTCGACGGACTTTGTTGTCATCTTAAGATCTTCAGAATTTTTTTTATAAAACGTGTTCATTTTGAGTTGGAACCTCATGCCAAGTTATGTTAGTGGATAAAATGTAGAACATTATAAAAAGGTTTGTAGTAAATAAAGCTTTTAAAATCAAACCGCACGTTGTGCACGTGGACGTGTAATAATATATAATTGCTATGTCATAAAAATTACAATACAGAAGAAAATGCGTGGTAGCACATCTGTTTACGTTATCTCGACGTGTTATAATCACTGAAGATCCATTTTAGACTGCATATAAGGTAGGTTACCTTACTCGCTACTACTGACTGCAGATATTTTGTAAATTTCCCCTCCAATTCACATGCCACATGTTTCCTTTACTGCAGTTACTGTAGTTTTACTTGAAACAAAAAAGAAAAGACAGTCCGAACAGGTCTTGAAGGCCCAACGGTACCGACCGGTCGCCTTGTCTTCCTCAGCCTGAAGGTGTCGCCGGGTACGGATACGGGTGGTCATGTGATCAGCACACTGCTATGCAGGCTGTTGTGAGTTTTCGTGACCGGTGTTGCTACTCCTCAATCAGGTAGATTCTCAATTGCCCTCACAAGGCTGATCGCACCCTACTTCCCAACAGCACTCGGCAGGCCCAATTGCAAGACAAGCCCAAAAGCGTTTAACTTCGATGATCTGACGGGAACTGGTGTTACCACTGCGGCAAGGCCGTTAGCGAAGTTTTACGTATCCTGTTAAAATTGTACTTTGTATAATTACAGTTGTTTCACTCATATTTCGCCTTTTTGTAATACTTAAAGCAAATTTATCTTGTTCAGTTGTCCGCTTGGAACATGTCGCCGAAAGTATACTAAACGTTATTCAACTTAATTTTTCTTCTCAAAACAATTGTAATTTGTCACGTAGTTCAGTATGTAATGTGTCACATACTTTACCTAAGCTTTACTTAAATATTTCCTCTCACCTCCTCCTAAATCAAACACTGACAATTTGTATCTTTGAAACTCAGCTGAGATGTTCGTTGGTTTACTAGTTTAAAATCTTTCGTCCCACAAAAATTTCAGTCACGCATACCTGTTGATGGGCTGACAGCTGAAAACCCGCCGTGTTTTTTTATTTTTTTTTATTTTCATTCACCATCTTTTCTTTGTCAAAGCGTCTTATGAGAGTTGATATCCCCGTCTGCGGCCTGAGTGATTCCGCATTTGTCTCTGTTCCATTTGTATATTTAACTTACCACACCACATGCCCACAACACCACTAAGCGGCACTAATGTCGCGGTAGGCAGTAGTGGTACCGTTTATACTCACGAGCGTGTTGTGAGCGGCGTGTTTTCGTTGTGTTGCAGAGTTGCTGTCGGAGGCGACGGAGGGCGTGTTCGCGCCGCTGGCGGCCTTCCAACGCAGCTGCGTCTCGTCGCGCGGCAGCTCGGCGCCCGCCCGCCAGAGTGAGCCCGCCCCCGCCACCGCCCCCGCCGCTAGACGCCGCCCCCGCACGCCACCCCCGCAAGCCGCCAGCTTCCCTCCCGTAAGGAGGCGCCTGCCTGCTCGCTCCGGCTTTCTCCCGCTTCTCCCTGCCTTGCGTACGGCTTCCTGCATGCCTGTCCGTGTCGTCTATTGCTTATGTTGGCGCACGAGGCGCTTTGTTGCTTTGTAGAATATTATTACGACACTGTACGTGTATTCGGTTGTCTGCACGAAGTCTCGTGTTTAATAGAATACAGTCGAACATCCTTTTAACGACCCCAGTTACAACGAAAACTCGCCTATAATCTAGTGATTTATGCACTACTGGCCATTAAAATTGCTACACCAAGAATAAATGCAGATGATAAACGGGTATTCATTGGACAAATATATTATACTAGAACTGACATGTGATTACATTTTCACGCAATTTGGGGGCATAGATCCTGATAAATCAGTACCCAGAACAACCACCTCTGGCCGTAATAACGGCCTTGATAAGCCTGGGCATTGAGTCAAACAGAGCTTGGGTGGCGTGTACAGGCACAACTGCCCATGCAGCTTCAACACGATACCACAGTTCATCAAGAGTAGTGACTGGCGTATTGTGACGAGCCAGTTGCTCGGCCACCATTGACCAGACGTTTTCAGTTCGTGAGAGATCTGGAGAACGTGCTGGCCAGGGCAGCAGTCGAACATTTTTTGTATCCAGAAAGGCCCGTACAGGACCTGCAACATGCGGTCGTGCATTATCCTGCTGAAATGTAGGGTTTCGCAGGGATCGAATGAAGGGTAGAGCCACGGCTCGTAACACATCTGAAATGTAACGTCCACTGTTCAAAGTGCCGTCAGTGCGAACAAGAGGTGACCGAAACGTGTAACAAATGGCACCCCATACCATCACGTGGGAGATACGCCAGTATGGCGATGACGAATACACGCTTCCAATGTGCGTTCACCGCGATGTCGCCGAACATGGTTGCGACCATCATGATGCTGTAAACAGAACCTGGATTCATCCGAAAAAATGACGTTTTGCCATTCGTGCACCCAGGTTCGTCGTTGAGTACACCATCGCAGGCGCTCCTGCCTCTGATGCAGCATCAAGGGTAACCGCAGCCGTGGTCTCCGAGCTGATAGTCCATGCTGCTGCAAACGTAGTCAAACTGTTCGTGTAGATGGTTGTTGTCTTGTAAGCGTCCCCATCTGTTGACTCAGGGATCGAGACGTGGCTGCACGATTCGTCACAGCCATGCGGATAAGATGCCTGTCATCTCGACTGCTAGTGATACGAGGCCGTTGGGATCTAGCACGGCGTTCCGTATTACCCTCCTGAACCCACCGATTCCATATTCTGCTTACAGTCATTGGATCTCGACCAACGCGAGCAGCAATGTCGCGATACGATAAACCGCAATCGCGATAGGCTACAATCCGACCTTTATCAAAGTCGGAAACGTGATGGTACGCATTCCTCCTCCTTACACGAGGTATCGCCGGCTGGAGTGGCCGTGCGGTTCTAGGCGCTACAGTCTGGAGCCGAGCGACCGCTACGGTCACAGGTCCGAATCCTGCCTCGGGCATGGATGTGTGTGATGTCCTTAGGTTAGTTGGGTTTAATTAGTTCTAAGTTCTAGGCGACTGATGGCCTCAGAAGTTAAGTCGCTTAGTGCTCAGAGCCATTTGAACCATTTACACGAGGCATCACAACAACGTTTGCCCAGGGAAAGCCGGTCAACTGCTGTTTGAGTATGAGAAATCGGTTGGAAACTTTCCTCATGTCAGCACGTTGTATGTGTCGCCGTTGGCGCCAACCTTGTGTGAATACTCTGAAAAGTTAATCGTTTGCATATCACAGCATCTTTTCTTGTCGGCTATGTTTCGCGTCTGTAGCACGTTATCTTCGTGGTTTAGCAATTTTAATGACCAGTAGTGTATTATACAGCCGCATTCCTTGTAAGGAACATATTTCTCATCCTTGCTTAATACGAAAAATATACATGCTTGTACCTCGTACATTACATCATTTTCAGCCTGAGTTAGCAACAAGACTTTTTCAAAAATCGGTGCACCGTAGAAGGAAATCTGTTGTTTCAATATGGCAGCCTAGCATATTCCTCTCTCTGCCATTCCGTCAACAATAGCTGTAGTACAGACGCCTCACCTCGTTGTTACCGTAGCTCATTCATTCTACAGTAGTGGTGAAAATCACAGAACTCGTCAACAGTACGCGTGATATCTCTTTCCATAACAATTTGTTACGAAGCGCACATATTTTAGAACAGCATGGCCAGTAAAAGAAAAATTTTAACTATGGATGAAAAAGTGAAAGTGATTCAGGAAATGGAGAATGTAGCTGAACGGTGGCCGTGACGTCAATTTGCCCTCGTAAATACGCAGTCCAAACGATTTGCAAGAACAAGGATAAAAATTGTTACTCCGTGTGAACAAAATGGATCAAAAATGAAGCGGTTACGAAAAGCTGAACGTAGTGTCGAGGATGAAGCGCTGCTTAAGTAGTTTAAGCAACAGAGAAATATCATTGTACCCATTAGTGAATCCCGCCTTGTAGAGAAATCAGAAGAATTTGCCAAAAAAGTGAAAGATGAGGAATTAGTGTGCAGCAGTGGCACTGATTGACAGATTCAAGTAATGTCACTGCATTACTTTTCAAAAAAAAAAAAAACTGTTCAAATGTGTGTGAAATCTTATGGGACTTAACTGCTAAGGTCATCAGTCCCTACGCTTACACACTACTTAACCTAAATTATCCTGACGACAAACACACACACCCATGCCCGAGGGAGGTCTCGAACCTCCGCCGGGACGAGCCGCACAGTCCACGACTGCAGCGCCTGAGACCGCTCGGCTAATCCCGCGCGGCCATTACATTTCCCAAACTAAGCGGTAAAACCAACAGTGCGAATACTGGAACTATCGTGTATCCTATAGTTCGTGGAGGATGTGCAGACCGTGACATCCTGAATACAGACGAGACTTGTACACTTGACAAAACTCTGAAGCTGATGGGCGAAAGATATTTTGGTGGAAACTTACCTAAAGAACGACTGACAGTACTGGTTTGCGCTAACGCAAATGGAACTGAGAAAAAAAATTTCTTATGATAGGTAAATCAAAAAATTGTAGATGTTTTAAGCGTGTAAAAAATCTGCCTATGCACTATATTGCTAACAAAGAGTCCTGGGTAGCCCCCAAACTCTTTGAAGTTGAAACAAGGCGTTGGGACTGGCAGCTTAGAAGTCAGGAAAGGAAGATACTAGTTCGTGTTGACAACTTGGCTCAAATGGCTCTGAGCACTATGGGGCTTAACATCTGAGGTCATCAGTCCCCTAGAACTTAGAACTACTTAAACCTGACTAACATAACGACATCACACACATCGATGTCCGAGGCAGGATTCGAAGCTGCGGCCATAGCAGTCGCGCGGTTCCGGACTGAAGCGCCTAGAACCGCTCGGCCACACCGGCCGGCTGAGAGCATATTCAGTCTGAATAGTGATTCTGAACGAACCGTCATATAGCGAGAAATGTGGACACGTAATGCACCCAGGAATATAATCAGACATGATCGTTGTGGTCGTTCAGGGGTTATGGTATGGGGAGGCATAATGTTGCATCGGTGTACTAACTCCCAGGCCTCTGAACACGGTACACTCATAGGTCAACGTTACTGCAGCCCTGTCCATATTTTCAGGGGTGCATTCGGCTTCATTTTTATGGATGAATATGCTCTATCACAACGAACTGCGCGGATGGGTGAGCTCTTGGACAGAGGATATTGGGCAAATGGACTGGACTGCCCGTTCTCCTACGTAAGTCCCATCGAGCGGGTGTGGGATGCGTTGGGGACACGTACTGCTGATGTTCACATTCACTAACGACCAGGCAGCAGTCGTCAAACTCGCTGGTGGAGGAATAGCAGAACCTACGACAACAACTCGTTGGCTACCTTGTGGCCAGCACGGGAACATCCTCGCTGTCAGTGCTCAGCACACACCCTGTTAATAACCATTTACACCCTTTGTAAAGTCCAGCATACTATCAAAAATCGCGATGGAATGAATAAATGTGTCATTTCTGTTCGTCTCATTGCGTATTTCTTCAGTTAGTTTCTGTGCTATGCTGTAGCAGTTCTCTCTATATTTGGTCCAAACTTCATCGAACTATCTTATTTCGCAGTGAGACATTATGTGGATGTCACAATGACCGCTTACATTAGTGTGACCAATTGGCAAAAGCCTGAATAACTACCTATTTTAGCACGGACAGCTGCGAGACGTGCAAGAAGAGAGTGTATGACGTAATCGAAATTTTCGTTAGAAGGGCGCCCGCAACTGAGCTTGATAGTAGAATCAGATAATTAACTTCTTAAGTTGGATATAGTTTTATTGCTACATAATCACGACCGACTTCGGGTAATTATAAACGATCTTGTTGTGTACGAGACTGGAAAAAGGAAAAGGAAAAAATATAATTATATTTGTTATGATAATGGTGGGGATTCACTGCTCAAATACAAATATGAGGCTTATACGGTAGGGTTAGTCAGAATGAAAACGGGTATCGCACCAGATAGCCACAAAATATGCTACGAAAAGTGATTGGTTATGGGAAGGGAGAGGGGAAGGAAATACACAGAGAATATCGTCAAACAACGTAAGGTAACATACACCGTGAGGCATGTGGCCGCCGCACACTGTGAACACCAGGCTGCGGGCAGGGAACAGCCGCACGTGAGGTCGAGATACGGAATGACGCGGTGGTGGAAGGCACCCGTGAAAGAAAACCAGCGACCGTAATATCACATGGGAAAGTGAAACCAGCTACTTGCAAATGGCTCAGGAACTGATTGCCCAGGCCGAACGTTAACAAATGGTGAATACATTACATATAACTGAATAGATGATGTTTAAATGTACATCGTCAAAATATAAAAATAAGGTGAAAATTATGTAAACAGTAAGCGCGCCAAACTATTAAAAATGATAAAAAATTTAAAATTTAAAAAATATAAAAAAGCCAGAAACGAGCCAATAATGGTAAGTCTAATAAAAATGAACATAAAAATGACTCTGAGCACTATGAGACTTAACTTCTGAGGTCATCAGTCCCCTAGAACTTAGAACTACTGAAACCTAACCAACCTAACGACATCACACACACCCATGCCCGAGGCAGGATTCGAATCTGCGACCGTAGCGGTCTCGCGGTTCCAGACTGTAGCGCCTAGAACCGCTCGGCCACCCTGGCCGGCAAAATGAACATAGCGACATCAATTATGCACAAAGGAAAATAGTATTAATTAGAGACAAATATTAAAGAAATAAAAAGAAAAATACGATTCCTTTGAAAGGAAAGTATGAGGAGGATATTCATGTGGTCCGAGTACTATTTCAAAAATAAAGAATTATTTAGAAGATACACGTGCTTCAGCGTAGTTTGCTCGTTAAGGGTCGTGCATTTATTTCCTCTAATAAATTTAGGGTACGACCTTTATCGTGACGCTAAAGGAAACCCTAATTGGTTTTTATGTCACCAAAACAGTGCCCATAAGCTTTCAAATGACTAGACAAAGTGGACGTAGAATTATTAAGGTGCGTCCTGTTTGACTAATATAGAGGCATTGGCAATAATTGCACTTAATTTTATAAATGGCAGAGCCCAAGTGACGGTGCTGGGTCCTAGTTTCATGGTTCCTATGTTGAAGACCAGTTCTGTTTGATATACAAAATGCCTCTGTAGCACGAGCTTTTTTCAGCTGGCAGCGAACCTCATCTGACATAATACGTAGATAGGATATTTTACAGTATGAATTACGCGGAATGTACTCATCGATTGGTGTCAGGGTAAACCCGTGGGGTTTACTATGAAATCCTTTCTGTTGCGTTTGCTCAATGAGTGAGTCCACATCCTGGATTGGGAAGCCATTACAACTCGCATCGTACTCATTGATTTCAAGTTTAGATTTATATTCCTGTTCCCTAACAGACACTTGAATAGCACGGTGCACCATTGCACGCAGTGCAGCCCTCTTATATTTCTGCAGCTGATTCGATGAGCTGTGAACTATACTGTGAGTCGTAGTTTCTTTTCTAAAAAAACGTTCTGGGCTACCTTATTGTTTGCAAAATGATTCTTAAATCTAAAAACGCTAATGTAAAATTATAATGATGCTCTACTGCAAATTGAATATTGGGGTTCATAGTTTCCAGATCCTGGTGGTGCTGCTGTACTTCTTCTTTGGTACCACTGTAGAGAAGTAAGCCGTCATCGATGTAACGATTGTGGCGAACAACTTTACGGAGGTAACGGGGAAAAAATTGAAAGAGTTGATATCAGTGTTGCTGACAAAACTATTGGCAGTAATGTGTAGAACACATACATTGGTGGAGAAAAGTCGCATGGAAAGTAGGCGTATTTCTGAATTTGAAAGATGACATCCATTCAAATTTCGCATCAGTCGCATAAGAATGGCGGTAGTAGCGCTACAATGAGGGTGCAAATAATTTGGTTTAAATACACGCTGTAACGGCCATGAGCTTTAGTTACCTTAGAGATTGGACGTGGTGGGTTGGCGTTAGTCAAGAATGCCTTTAAGGCGACATTATCAGCGATTCACTGAGTTTGAAAGAGGTCGTGTAATAGGGCTAATGTGTAATGCGCCTTTTGCGATATCACTGAAGAACGCGGCAGGAATGTAGGAATGTAGCCGCTGTACATGACTGCTTGCAATGGTAGTCGCGAGAGCATACGGTCGCAAGAAGACCGGGCTCCGGAAGGACACGTGGTAATACCGTCGTACTCGGTGTATGGCTTCGGCATATCATGCTGCATCTGCAACAGCAATTTGAGCAGCATTGGTAACACAGTGGCGTAACAAGCTGTTACAAATCAGTTACTTCAAGGACAGCTTCGAGCAAGACGCCCTTTAGCGTGAATTCCACAGACGCCAGACATCGGCCGTTTGGGGGTTCAGTGGTGTCAAGAGGGAGCTCATTGCAACGCAGGGTTGAGGTCTGTTTTGTTTTCTGGTGAAAGCTGGTTCTGCGTCGGTTCCAGTGATAGCCGTGTGTTGGTTAGAAGGAGGCCGGTTGAGGGCCTGTAACCAACCTGCCTGCGTGCTAGACACACTGGATCTATTCCAGGAATTATGGTTTGGGGTGCGATTTCCTATGACTACAGGAACAGCGCAATTATCCAATGCACCCTGACTGCAAAATTGTACGTCAGTATGCTGATTCGACATTTCATGCTACCACTTGTGAGGAGCTTTACAGGAAGCTTTTTCCAACAGGAATACGCTCGCTCACATACCGCTGTTGTAACCCTACTGGTACAGAGCGTCGACGTGTTGCCTTGGCGTGTTCCATTACCAGATCTGTCTCCAATCGAGCACGTATGGAGCATCATCGGACGACAACTCCATCGTCGTCTACAGACAGCATTAACTGCCCCTGTGCTGACCGACCAATTCCTACAAGCATGGAACACCATCTCGCAAACTGACATCCGGCTTCTGTAGAACACAATGCACGCACGTTTTAATGCTTTCGTTCAACAGTCTAGTGGTTACAACTGTTATTAATGTACCAGCATTTCACATTTTCAGTGTCTTATCTCGCCCTTACATTAACATGAGCTCTTGCATTGTTAATCACTCAAATATATTATCTAGACAAATGCATTCCAGAAATTTCATTACTCTACATTAATTACTTTTTGGTGTTGCGACCTTCTTTTCTGTAAGCGAATATCTTCAGTGTGGATGCTCAACACGCTTGACTTATTACGGCAATCAAAGATATGCTGCTAGTAAGGAGGGTAATGGGCAGGGGCACCACGTCAATAGGGTGTGGATAAATTACAGATTTGAGTCGGTCAGATACCGTGTCCGAATGGCCGAGTAGGTGCCGACCTGCGCTCTCCAGGCTATTAGTTTGTGGGGTACACTGCGGCCAGGCTTCGGAATTCGACCCCTGTCGGCTCTGCACTCCGAGCTCCTGCCGATCCAGTCTTCTTCCTTTTTGGGTTCGAACCCAGCCACTGCAGAGACTTTTTTTAAAAAATCCGAAAGAACAGCCACTACATATATACTTTTTAAATAAACAATTATATGTTGCTCATTTTGCATTGGTTAAAGAACTTAATTATTGTTACTTTAACTAAGCATACAGACATATTGCACGCATTAATGACTTCTTAAAGAGTATTACCTTTTCCGACGAAATGATAAAAAGAGCTTATTAAACAAAGGACTATCATAATATACCAGATAGCATTGAATCATAAGGCAGATACCGCGTTTGTATTCTACACAAAAGCTCCTTCAGACCAAGCTGCATGCGATACCTGTATAAAAATCACGTCACTCATTAGTTTAACATGGCTATTACCTATGAATTTAAAAAACAGAATGCGGAAGATCAGGATTCCATACAATCCCTAAGATTAGCATTTCTCAAGAAAGCTCAAATCATTTCACGTAGCAATAACAATAAATTTAAGTTTATCCTGGCGGATAGATGCCGTACGTATGTTACCTTTTATGAAATTGATTACATTCAAATAGCTCAAGAATTTTTATCTTCTAATAATATACTCGTTTATCTTTTCGATCCTATTGGAAAATTAGTTGCCGAAATCAAAAGGTAATTAAGAAAACAAATTTGTTAACTTAATTAACACTTGTGCCTATGAATCCTAGGGCAACGGCTTTGCCGCGGTGGATGCACTGGTTCCCGTTAGATCACCGAAGTTAAGTGCTGTCGGGCGTGGCCGAACTTGGATGGGTGACCATCCGAGCCCCCATGAGCTGTTGCCATTTTTTCGGGCTGCCCTCAGCCTCGTGATGCCATCTGAGGAGCTACTCAACCGAGTAGCAGCGGCTCCGGTCAAAGAAAACCATCATAACGACCGGGAGAGTGATGTGCTGACCACATGCCCCTCCTATCCGCATCCTCAGCTGAGGATGACACGGCGGTCGGATGATCCCGATGGGCTACTTGTGGCCTGAAGACGGAGTGCTCTCTTCTTTCTATGAATCCTAGGACACTCACTTTGCATGGCACACTTAAGATCCATGAGAGCTGTTCCCATATCAGATCGATTGTTAACGTAATCGATTCTCCTGATTACCTTTTAGATAAAGAGTTAAATACATTAGTGAAGATAGACTTCTACGCCAAGGTCGCTAATAGTAACCTTTGTTCTCTATAACCGGTTTCGGTAATCAAAGTTACCATCTTCAGATCACGAGAGACAGGTTATTGTATGTGTCTGCTACTTTAAGACTTATACAATAATCTGTCTCTCGAGATCTGAAAATGGTAACTTTGATTACAGAACCATGTTATCGAGAACAAAGGTTACTATTAGCGATCTTGGCAAAGAAGTTTATCTTTACTAATGTGCGGTGAAGTGGCAAACGTCATGGGATAGGGATATGCACATATACAGTCTGCGGTAGTATCGCGTACACAATGAATAATAGGGCGATGTATTGACAGAGCTGTCATTTGTACTCAGGTGATTCTTGTGAAAAGGTTTCCGAACTTATTATAGCCGCACGACGGGAATTAAGACTTTGAAGGCGAAATGGTAGTTGGAGCTAGACGCATGGGACATTCCATTTCCAAAATCGTTGTTGTTGTTGTGGTCTTCAGTCCTGAGACTGGTTTGATGCAGCTCTCCATGCTACTCTATCCTGTGCAAGCTTCTTCATCTCCCAGTACCTACTGCAACCTACATCCTTCTGAATCTGCTTAGTGTATTCATCTCTTGGTCTCCCTCTACGATTTTTACCCTCCACGCTGCCCTCCAATGCTAAATTTGTGATCCCTTGATGCCTCAAAACGTGTCCTACCAACCGATCTCTTCTTCTAGTCAAGTTGTACCACAAACTTCTCTTCTCCCCAATCCTATTCAATACCTCCTCATTAGTTACGTGATCTACCCACCTTATCTTCAGCATTCTTCTGTAGCACCACATTTCGAAATCTTCTATTCTCTTCTTGTCCAAACTAGTTATCGTCCATGTTTCACTTCCATACATGGCTACACTCCATACAAATACTTTCAGAAACGACTTCCTGACACTTAAATCTATACTCGATGTTAACAAATTTCTCTTCTTGAGAAACGCTTTCCTTGCCGAAATTCGTTAGGGAATTCATTAATTCGAGGTCCACGGCGTCAAGAGTGACACGAGAATACCAAATTTCAAACATTACCTCTCACAACCGACAACGCAGTGGCCAACGTCCTTCGCTTAACGATCGAGAGCAGCGGCGTTTGCGTACGGTTGTCAGTCGTAACTGGCGAGCAACACTGCTGGCAACAACCTCAGAAATCAATGTGGGACTTACGAACTTACGTTAAGGCAGTGCGGCGAAATTTGGCGTCAAAGAGCTGTGGCAGCAGATGACCAACACTAGTGCCATCACTAACAGCATGACATCGCCTGCAGCGCCTCTTCTGGGCTCTTGACGACATAAGTTGGGTCATAGACGACTGGGAAACCGAACCATGTCCTGGTCAGATGAGTCCCGATTTCACGTGGTAAGAGCTGACGCTAAGGTTCGAATGTGGAGAAGACTCCACAAAGCCATGGACTTGTCAACAAGGCGCTGTGCAAGCTGGTGGTGACTCGTTGATAGCGTAGTCTGTGTTTGCATGGAATGAACTGGTTCCCCTGGTCCATCTAAACTGATCATTGATTGGAAATGGTTCTGATAGGCTATTTGTAGATCATTAGCAGCCATTCATGGACTTCATGTCCCCAAACAACGATGGAATTTTTGTGCATGACAGTGCGCCATTTCAGCGGGCCACTATTGTTCGCGATTCGTTTGAGGAACATTGTGAACAATTCGAGTTGATGATCGACCTACGCAGATCGACCGATATGAAGCCCATCGCACGTTTATGGAACATAATTGAGAGGTTAGTTCATGCAGAAAATCCTGCACCGGCAACACTTCAGAAATTATGGGCGGCTATAGAGGCATGGCTCAATATTTCTGCGGGCGGCTTCCAGCGACTTGTTGAGTCCATACCACATTGAGTTTCTTCACTACTCAGGGGAAAAGGAGGTCCGTCACGGTATTAGGAGGTGTCCCATAACTTCTGTCACCTCAGTGTATTTTCACAGATCGCCCGTACGTTTCAAAGTGAGTCAATTAAAAGAGTCAGTTTCCTGAGGAGGCACTGAGGGAGCAACTCATCAAACTTTTTAATGACACTGACTTGGATAGCAGCCCATGTATTTTGTATACCAAACAGAACTAGTCTTCAACATAGGTACCATGAAGATAGGGCCAACAACCGCCACTTCGGCTCTGGCATTTATAAAATTAAGTGCAGTGAATGCCAATGCCTCTACATCGGTCAGACCTTAACAATTCAAAGTTCACTTTATCTAGTCATTTGAAATCTAATGGGCATTCCTTTGGTGGCATAAATACCAATTTGAGTTTCCTTTAACGTCACCATAAAGGCAGTATCCTTAATTTATTAGAGGAAATAGAAATTGGGCACTACCCTTCACGGGCAAACTATGCTGAAGCACATGTACCAGGTATCTCCTAAATGATTATTTCCTTTTGAAATAGCGCTCAGACGTCACCAATATTTCGTCAGACTTTCCTTTCAAACGAATTGTTTTTTTCTTTTATTTCAGTCTTTAATTAATACTATTTTCTTTTTTGGATAATTTATGTCGCTATGTTCATTTTTATTCGACTTACGACTATTGGCTCGTTTCTGACTTTTCACATTTTTTAAGACAGTTTTAACTTTTGTATCGTTTTCAAGAATTTGGCGCTCTTACTGTTTACCCCCAGGTACATAATTTTCACCTTATTTTTATATTTTGACGATATACAGTTAACCATCTTCAATTCAGTTGTACATTATGTATTCACCATTTGTTAACGTTCTGGATAGGCAGTCACAATGGTCAGCACACTGGACACGCATTCGCGAGTACGGCGGTTCAAACCTGTGTCCAGCCATCGACATTTAAGTTTTCCTTGATTTCCCTAAATAGCTTCAGGCAACTGCTGGAATGTTTCCTTCGAAACGGCAAGGCCGAATTCCCTCGCCATACTTCCGTAATCCGATGGGACCGATGACTTTGGTGTTTGGTCCCCTCCTCCAAACCAACCAACCAACCAATTGCCCGTTCGCTCTTACGCTGTTTGTCACTAGATGTTTTCACTTTCACATGTAGTGTGTCAATTGCTAGTTTTCGTTCGCGGCTGTCTTCCACCACCGCGTCGTTCCGTGTCTCGGCTTCACGTGCGGCTGTGACCTGCAAGCAGCCTAGAGTCCACGGTGTGCGGCAGCCACGTGCCCCGCGTTGAAGGTTACCTTATGCTGTTCGGTGATGTTCTCTGTGTATTACTTTCCCTTTTTCCTTTAATTTACCGCTCACTTCATAGGTTATTTTGTGGCTATCTGGTGCAACACCCGAGTTCTTAGTCTGACTAATGCGACCGTATCAACATCATGTTCATAGTTGGACAGTGAATCCTCGCTATTATTATAACAAAATTGCTCTGAGCACTATGGGACTTAACATCTGTGGTCATCAGTCCCCTAGAACGTAGAACTACTTAAACCTAAGGACATCACACACATCCGTGCCCGAGACAGGATTCGAACCTGCGACCGTAGCGGTCACGCGGTTCCGGACTGAAGCGCCTAGAACCGCTGGGCCACACCGGCCGGCCGCCAGAAATCGATTGTGGTTATGTAGCAATACTAACATCAAAACTACTTACAACTGAAGCGGTTAGTGATCTTAAAGGTTTTGGAAGATACCTACGGGGACGTGGAACCATGCCGACTCCAGCGTCGTGGCCAGCAGCGCTAGATTTCTCAACTGAGAACCCGTGTCGCAAACAGTCCGATCGAGGTGGCCCCACAGATTCCCGACTATGTTAAATCTGGGGCCATTAAACTTATTCTGGTACTTTTCGAACCACGCGCGTACACTGCTAACTGTGTAACATACTGCATTGTCCTGCTGGTAGAGGCCCCCAAGCCGAGGAAAAACAAACCGCGTTTATAGGCGGACATGATCCGCGAGGATAGATGCACACTTTATAACCTCCCCACTATATTCGTTTCTGTCTGAAATGTAGTCCAACGTCAGCTCCCTCTGACTAAACAAAATGTAATACGAACTGAACTGTAACTGATGTGAATACAACTTCATTTTATGTTATATGCGCAATCGAAGTAAAAAGAATTTCTGGCCCTAATCAAAATTTCCACTTATCTCGCCTCTTGACAACATTGTTTCAGATTTCTTGAAAGCGCAACACCTAACGGCAAGCAGGTAGCGGCTAAGTTAGATTTCTGTTCGTCAATACATACTCAAACTGTTGCATGTGACAATGCGTAATGATAAACAGTGGGGTGAGGAGAGTAACTATTCCTATGAAATGACATTCCAACACAACGATTTTTCAAAAAGATAGAGTAAAACTTAGAGTGATTTTCTCATATAACGCTGGTCTGAACAATGATTTCAACGGGGTATAATGTTAACAGAGAATTTCTGTAAAAATCAAACAGCTTAATCAATGAATATGTTAATCCATGGTTCAGGAAAGTGATGTGGTCTTTCTGTCAGCTCTGAGCAAGTTAATGAGCTGGCAATAATCATTCATAGCTGCGAACTGTGCAGTGCTGCAGTCTTCTCTTCAAAAGATAAATAAATAAATAAATAAAAATAAAATCATAATATTGAAATTCACATTTTTTTCAACCTTTATTGCCTCCATCATATTCATACTTGCTGTCCTTTCTTCATCCAACAGATACAATCACAAGTTCACAATCACAAGTCCACCAAATACGTCGATCAGCTGTCACACTTAAACTAAGAAAGTATCAGACAGCGCAGTGACAGAGACTGTGCCACAAGACCAAGATTGTGTAACAGTAACGCAACTTGCTGTCTCTCTGACAGTGACATACAAATACCAAAATGACATGACTACTTGTGTTGATCCATTGTGTCTTCCAGAATGACGAGATTGCTCAGGGAATGCCGTGAAAACAATTCCCCAGTCCATAACGTTCCCTTCTCCGGCCTGGACCTTCCGATCATTGTTGAAGCGTGTTTTCTTTTCACACCTAACACTGTAATGGCCATCTGTCCAATGAAGCATAAAACGTGATTCATCTGGCCACCTGTCGTCACTCAGTGGGTGTCCATTTGCGATATTAGCGTCCAAATTCTAGCCTTCGTCGCCAATAAACATCAATCAGTGTGGGTGTATGAACAAGGAAACTGCTGCGAGACTCATACGCGGCACCGTCACCTCTGCCACCTATGGCCCATGGTGCACCACAGTTTCCTCGGCATCGGTACCGGATAGGGTCATTTTACTACGCACAGTGAGTTTGATTACGGCGTCAGTCTGCTTAGCTGAGTGGTAACGTGTTTGCCTGCTAAGCGGCGGGCCCGGTTTCGATTCCCGGCAGTGTCGGAGATTTTCTCCGCTTGTGGACTGGGTGTTGCATTGTCTTTATCACAATCACCGACGCGCAAGTCACCCAGCGTGGCGTCACCTGAAATAAGAGTTGCAACTCGGCGGTCGAACTTCCCCGGATGGGGCCTATCTGCCATCTATGCCACACAATAATTTCATTTTTTAACCATGGCTGCACGCCAACAGTTTAGGAACTTAGCCGTTTCGAAAATCCTTCCACCCTTGGCCCAAAAGCCAAATATGAGTATCATGCCCCTTTGAACGTCAGATGAATTTCTCCGTTTCCGCATTACGACAACTACTGCATCGTTTTCCGCGTCCCCCCCCCCCCCCCCCTCCCCCCAAGACATGATTTGTATAGGCTCCGATGCTAGTGCTGCCACCTTCTGTCTCTGAGTGGTTTTTGCGTGTTAAATGTTCAAATGTGTGTGAATTCTAAGGGACCAAATTGCTGAGGTCAAGGGTCCCTAGATTTACACACTACTCAAACTAACTTATGCTATGAATGAGACACACACCCAAGCCCGAGGGAGGACTTGAACCTCCCGCGGAAGATGCCGCGCAATTCGTGACGTGGCGCTTCAAAACATGCGGCCACTCCGCATGTTAACATCGAATATAGGCGGTGGTGACAACAGTGTGATTGGACCCTGTTCATCAATTGTTTCTGGAACAATAGTGATGGAGGGTACCACTTACAGAACTTTCAGCTTCCATGACCCAGCTGACGCAGTCTGTTATAGTTTTTAATTATATCTGCGTACTCATCATAGCAGCAGCGATATCGTCAGCCATGTGTGGAGCAATCCGCCACTGGTACTATGCTGGTCCAGCACTTCTGAATAGGCTTTTTCAAACTTTTTATGATTTTCTGAGAAGTACAGGCATGGGGCCTTCACCTATATGCTTCTGTCATTGGGGTTTCATGCCACCAGTAGAGTTTCAGCAAAATATTGTGTCGTGTGGTCTGGTGTCATTAGAATTTCACCATCACAAAGACGTCATGCGATAAACGTCAAATTGCTATATGGTTGGATAAGCAACTACGGAAGTCTTCAAGTAAGAAAGTACGCCTACCAGCACGTGTTTTCTGGTAGGACTGTAGCGTATCGAGACTGCGATTTACAGTTCCGCGATATTGCTACTCGCTTTGGTCGGGATTCCACGACTGTGATGGAAATATGGAATCGATGCGTTCGGGAGGGCCATGCACAACGCCATGCAGGGGCTTAGCGGCGTCGAGCAACTGGCTCCCTAGAGAACAGTCAGTAAATGAGCTCCTCTACGTCTACAGTAAGGCAAGTATTCACACAGGCAGAGTGAAAACGGCTGAAGCAAGGCGACCATAGTACGGCTTCCCTTGACGTGGTAGCAGAACGAGGCGCAACGACAGTGATGCATACAACGACAACAATGGGCACAACAAAGGCATCACGTCGTCCTGTCAGATTTTTACGTACAGCATCGAGATGGACGTATGTGTTTGTGGGGGCTCCGAGGGCAACGAACGTTGCCAGACTGTATTCGTCATCGCCAGACCCGTCTAGCACCTGGTACGACGGTAAAGGGTGCTGTTGCGTACCTAGAACCAGCACCTCAGATTTGCATAGTTGGTTATTTGGACAGCAGCCGTTAAATTTCAGACGTGTTAACATAAGTGGCTTTTTCCTATCTTCGAGGTCTCCGCGAAAGATCATCATTCTCGTACTGTGCTATTCTACCTTCATACATAGGCTGATAAACTGTCGCACTTGTCAGCCGTGCTCCAGAGCTTTAGCCTATCGGAAAATGAAATGACGTACCCAAATCCATTATCCAAGCTCACTTCAACTCGATACCGAGCTCGATTAGAGCCGCTGTTGCTGCCATATGTGACATCTACATATACTAAATTCGCATCCTGTATACACTGAAACCACTTACAATTTTAATCAGGTATACTGTAAGGGGTGATAAAAAAGTTCCGGTTCGAGAGCGTTGCTTGCCTTTTATGCAACGTAGCGCGGCTCCGAAGCGGGTATATAAACACCGACACGTAACCAAGAGATTAGTGTGGCTTTCGTGTTTTTCCGATGTGTGTGCGGTAAATGCGGTATAGTGAACTGGGGCGACGTTATTACCATATGCGTGCGAGCTGGACCGACATTCTGCTATTCTTTCCTTGGTTGCCGAAGGACAAACACTGGTAGTCATTCATACGAGAATGAAGAACATGGATGGCGAGCATGTCTGTCATCCATCGTCCCCTCGTCCCAAGAAGTTCAAGAACCAACCATGTGCTGGAGAGATGATGCTCACCCTTTTCTTCGATTACCGGGGCCCAATGGTTATTGATTTCAAGGAATCACGTGACCCCATCACTGGCAAACGGTACTGCGCAACGCTGGGGAGATTACACCGTGCAGTTGATGCGAAACGTCAAGGGTAGCTGCGACAAGGGTTCCAAATACCGAAAATATCGTAACGCGAAAGTTACGCCAACTAAAGTCGGAGACACCCCTGCACCCTCGGTATAGTCCAGATCTCTCCCCATGCGACAATCACTCCTTAGGTCCTTTAGAAAAGGCCTTGAAGGCTTGATGATTCCTGTTGGACGAGAATGTGCAGCAGCCAGTCACGAACTGCTTTGTGCACCAGGACATGGTGCTTTACCAAACTGGTATCTTCAACATGCTGCAAAGACTGGATGATGATTGCCTCAGTGCTTATGACGATTTTTCCCGAAGGCATACCCATTCTGGGCTGTACGGCCTTCGAACGGAAACTTCTTGATCGCTCTTTATACTACATTGCATGTGTACAATAAGAAAATATTTGCTGTCCTTCTTGCTATTGTAATCGATTCTTTGTTCATAGAATCTGCCTCTGGATTAGTTACTGATACGTTTGGCTACTCATCCACGAGAATGGCAGTACCGCTATAGCTACTTTGCCGGGAGAGGAAACTACACTCAATTTCTCCTTTTTTGTTATTGCGTGTGGTCCCAATATACAGGCTGCCTTTTTTGTCTGGCTCAAAATTTTGTTTCCAGATTCCGTCACCTTCAATTACCCTTGACAGAAAGACGTCTCCATTTGCCTCGAACTGGCCCAACAGTTCAAATGGGCCTGTTTTTCTTTGAATCTTATGGTCTGTTGTTGGCATTCATGGTACCCACCTCGAGCACACCTCTGAAAATCCAAGAGTGTCAGTAACTGCATACACGCTTCTAATGCTCACCGACAGTTGTAGAATCAACTGTCGAGTTATGATGGGCCGGTCTGCACGACTAATGACGTCACGATGTGGGAGCAGTGGCTGTGGCGGGACGTCCCGAACGTGGGCGACCATGTAGCTAAGTTTCTGCACTTCCTGAAACTTTAACTCTCTTTACCCATTGCCCAACAGTACTATCGAATGCTCATCACCATACATTGCACACAAAAGCGAATGAATTTTTGCCACTGTTTCTGTATCTACAATCAAGAACTGAAATGCAGCATGTTGCTTGTCTCGTGTAGATGCCACTTTTATGGTTCAGTAAGGCTCTGTTATTTGTGGGAACTGTTAGAAACTCGGCACACGTCAAGATGAATATCAAATTTAGAACGCCTAAAAGGGCGTCTTCCTATCTGCGATATGTTAATGGTCGTGAAAAAAAAATATAGAGCCTTATCAAACGACACTGGTAAACTTCATATGCAAGCAGTAGCCTTGTGTGAGACAATAAGAATGATACACTTTTACTATAATAACATACGAAATTATGCGGTGTGTACGTGCTTTTTATTCAGAGATGTCACCCGGTGTTATCGGGTGTGTTTGTTGTTAGCATCGCTGGTATGGCTGAGTCCCTATTCCGTATTTTTCATACTGCGGTAAATGTTGAGGAATACGTTGCTTATTCATTACATTGCATTTTATTGTGTAAACATGAAATCCCACACAGTTTGAAATGTTTTTCCGTCTGTCAGCTATTCAGATTATTTGCTCTAAAAGAATGGATTGGAGCACAAACACTGCACGAATACGTTATGCGCTGGCTGTTTGTTTTAGCGTGGATGCTCTTTTATTTGGTGGTGGCAGACACGCTTCCGCATCGATTAATCAGCAGGTAACAGAAGATGTGAGCCTGTCGCCGTCAAAAACTGTGTTTACAAACAGCTGCTGTCCACCAAGTAAAAATGACACAAAAACAAAATACTTTGAGAAAACAGGAATCCCACTTAGATCACGCACAGAAGGTTTGAAAATATTGACAACAGTTTCGTCACTGAACATTGCACTTCCGCGGAGCAGTAAAGTGACTTGTTCCTGTACCGAGACTTTTAATTGTTATTGCAGTGAAGGAAACTTATATCTGCAGCATTGGTAGTCTACTCCGTATAAATCAGTGGAACATTACAGATATCTGTGACTCACGACAAAAAAAAAGGAGATATTATTGGACAGCATATTAATTACAGATGGAGCACAAGCTAGGATTACGAAAGGATGGGGAAAGAAATCGGCCATGCCCTTTTCAAAGGAACCATCCCGCCATTTTCCTGGAGCGATTTAGAGAAATCATGGAAAACTTAAATCACAATGGCTGAACAGAGATTTGAAAGAATTTGTGACACTTACACGGAGTGTCACTTGTAGGCAGATGGAATGTGTTGACGTTTCTACGGAGCCCAAGTAAGCGTCAGGTATTGGACCTCGGAAGAGGGTGTTCCAGAAGTGCGGTGCACCGCCTTTACAATCGCTATCTGTCACGTACTTCTGAGAAAGGTCACTTCTTGCACTAGCAATCTGTTCGCACGCCAGTTCATAGACAGACGGGTGTGGTGCGTGGCTTTCTCCCAGAGTTGAGTAGTGATATTGATCTCTGACTGGCAAACAATGTTCCGTGTTTTAGGTGCTGTGGAGATGTTCACCGAGAGAACCAAATGGAAGTCTTGATCCGTTTACGACGGACATGAGTATAATGTGTACTGTACACCAAAGAAGATGTAATTTACTGGCGTTGTTTAAACATTATAAAGAATAAATGCAAAGGAATACTATTAAAAGTAATACAGTTTTAGGAGAAGGTAACCATATTTGTACTCCATGTGAAGCAGCAAATGAAGTGAGAAAACGTACGTGAAAGAAAGACATACTACAATTTCATCACTTTCCGTTGATGAAGCACGGCTTCATTCGAGACAACGACTAAGTAATATCGTTACTATCAAATGTAACTGTGAAACAGTAACTGCATCACATTAGGAGTAAAATGTACGCAAGGTACGACCGATTAATTTAGTGTTGAATGATGGCAGTATTTGTTTTCAGATAAGAACAGGGACCCAAATAAGAGAATAATGTCGTCTGATAAGCGAAAATGGAAAGTCGTGTTCATCAAGCTGTGAATCATTCTTTGTGGATTTTTCTTCGAAAACTAGTTTGGAAGGTTGTTTATATTTCGTTCTTGAGAAGACACAAATACTGTTCCAGTTGTCTGTGTTTTGATACCGAACAAAAAGCGAGAAACGTATGATCTCTTTACGTAATTACTAAAACCAACGAACCTGTAAGGGACCCAGCTTGTCTCATGACGGACATCGACACTGCTGCCGTCCAATCAGTGAGAACTTTGTTTCCTGAAACACCGATATTTGGTCGCAATTTCCATTTTAATCAATGTTTGTGGAAACAATTTCAGTGTTGTGTCCTTGTTCCCTCCTGTAGGGCAAAAGAATAAATACACTGTCACATAAGAATGTGTTTGCTCTAGCATATCTTTCCCTATAAATTTTGGATGATGGTTAGCTGTCTGTTGAGAAGAGCACGTCTGGAACGCAAAAGCTTCAGGCCTTATACGACTGTTTCTGGACCAGTGGCTTGATAAGGAGCGTATACCAAGACATGTGTGGAATTGCAGTGGAATGTCCCATTGCACCAAATACGTGCCTGATGGATGGAACCGAAGGATAGATACGTTAACACCAAATGTTCGTCCAAATGTTTACTCATCAGTAAAAAAAAAAAAAAAAAATGGTTCAAATGGCTCTGAGCACTATGGGACTTAAGAGCTGAGGTCATCAGTGCCCTAGAACTTAGAACTATTTAAACTAAACTAACCTAAGGACATCACACACATCTATGCCCGAGGCAGGATTCGAGCCTGCGACCGTAGCGGTCGCGCGGTTCCAGACTGAAGCGCTTAGAACCGCTCGGCCACTCTGGCCAGCCATCAGTAAAAAATCTTCGGGAAGACAAGAGCGCACCACTGCCGCCATGTTGACAGATGAATTTTAAAATTCGATTCTAAATGACGAAGAATTCAGCAATTAAGACTGACGAGACTACTGCAAAGGCTTTAAAAAGATTCCAGTTGACGAGAACTTAAGATACTTTTCACTTGTGTGACGTACACACAGAAATTACAATGAAGAAGGAATTGAAAAGTAATTTAATGTACATCGTACTTACTGGCAATCTTGTAAAGAAGTTTATTGGGGGACGAAATGAGACCACCTATTCGTGGTTTTCCTTGGAAACAACACGAAGTCTGCTAAATGTCCCTTGCAATTTGTGAAATATTCGCTAATGAGGACCTACAAATCTATCTCAGAGGCCATGCATCTTATGCCGAATCATGGCGTTAGTTCCCCTTGTGAGATATTACGAAAAAAGATCTTTGTGGATGGACACCGAACACAAAACCGTTGCAGCGGAAGCGCGGGCAAATGACATGCAACTACATCCACTCATTCTCCCTCCGTCTCAAGAGTTGACGCACACTACAGCGCGCTGCGCTACACAACTGGACTTCTCAACGTGTGTAGACTTGTGAAAAGCCGCTTATCCCAGCTAGAGCCCCAGGATCCGTAGAAGTTCCACTCAGTAGAGATGTCACTCCATTCAGGTGTTTCAATCCTATTTGAATCGTCGTTTTCCTTAATGCAAGTTCAGTGCGTTAGCCTCTTCGCTCGGTGACTTCCATCGACGGTAAATAGTTGGAGAACGAATCGCTGGAGCAAAGCATTAAGCCTGATGGCCAAATACGAATTTTGAGTCTATCACCGTCCGCAGTTTTGGCTACATTCAAAACTCGTGGTAAGATGTTACGACTAAAGAGAACAAATCATCTGCAATCGAACTCACCGAGCACTGAAGTGGACTGGGACTGCTGCAGTCACATGTAGACTGTCATAATCCAATCGTCAATTTCCGTCAGCAGAGTTGTGACCACATTTTGATGCTTGATGCATGTAGCACGTATTGTATTTTGCTTGTAATGACGATGGACTATTAAGAACTAAATGAACACAAAACGTCTGGTGGCACAAAATGGTTCAAATGGCTCTGAGCACTATGGGACTCAACTGCTGAAGTCATTAGTCCCCTAGAACTTAGAACTAGTTAAACCTAACTAACCTAAGGACATCACAAACATCCATGCCCGAGGCAGGATTCGAACCTGCGACCGTAGCGGTCTTGCGGTTCCAGACTGCAGCGCCTTTAACCGCACGGCCACTTCGGCCGGCTTGGTGGCACAGATTTTGTTCTAACAGTAGAGCTTTCGTGGAAGAGAGTCCGCAACAAAATTCCTTTTCCTGCCTTGCTGATGGAACTAAGTTCATCAATGGTCAAATAAGGGCAAAAAATCATGTAAGTGTTGCTGATAGCTTATTTTTATTAGGAAGACCTTTTAGTGAGAATGGTAAAGTTATTTCGAGAGTGACACGTGTAGTAAGTAACGATTTGGTGATAGAAGAATAGTGATGTAGATTTCATGTAAAGGTTTGTTTGGAAGAGGAAAGTAATTGTGCGAATGGAAGATGACGTCAAACTGTTGGGGAGGGAAAGAAATAAGTGAGAAAGAAGAACTCTCAAGTGTGCGGGAAAAGGAGTGTTCTCTTAAATATTGACGGATATGTGTCAAGAAGCATTTGATGCTGAGGCAGAGTGCGGCAGTGAAAGTTGTGTTAGGAGGGAATGGAGAAAGTTTGTGGGGATGACTACCGGTGGAATGCGTTGGCGCTATTGCGGCAGAATTGCAAGCACTGGAGATGAAGGGGAAGCGATGGACTGGCAGAGGTTTGGAATCCAGGAAATGCGGGGTATTTGTGTGCGTCTACTTGAATTTTCGTCGCGGGCCTTCTGAGGTCTGCGTGTTACATTTTATCCGGTTGGCATATGGGAGCACGCGGCACTTGTACCGACGTCAGCGGTACGAGCAGCGAGTGCAGGGAACGGCCCGCTCTGCAGTGCTTCGGCGGCGCTGTCGTTAATCTGAGTTAGTGGGCGTGCTCTCTTCTGATGAATATTCATATGCGCAGCGGGGAAATGGGCCACAGAGTTCTACCTCCATTGAAGAATGGGAGCCGTTTGCTGCCTGACTAGTTCGGATGTTTCGTGAGTGAGTAGCGTCGTCATCCTCACAGCTCTGTAAGACGCCTGCCGATTATTACCAAATTTTGAATGTGAGCGCCTTACTAATTGTTTATTTGGGCAATCGGAATCGCAGTTATTTATTCCTCCCGGAAACACGCAATAATCAGTACATAAAAAAATGCTGATTGTGAACGTAAGGTCACACACAAAGCTTTTGTTACGAGAAATACTCGTAGTTAGATTAATACAGTCCCCTGTCCAAATCGGAAATAGAATTTAATAAAGAAGTTGCTGCCTCGTGATGACTGGATGTTGTGAGATGTCCTTAGGTTAGTTAGGTTTAAGTAGTTCTAAGTTCTAGGGGACTGATGACCATAGATGTTAAGTCCCATAGTGCTCAGAGCTATTTGAACCATTTGAATAAAGAAGTTGTATGAGTACTTCAACCGAAAATTTCATTAAGTAAGTAAATTTCTTGGTATTTGTTCCACGAGCAAACTGTTTCATGAAATCAAATGAATAGTGATTTTACACTTTACTGTACGATACTATCAAACAAGAAAATTACTCCCTCACATTACCGGTTACGAAAATAATCTGTATGGATCTAAATGAAGAAAATTTGGAGTTATCGTGAAAGTTAACCTGCAGACATATTTCTTTTTCCATAGATGTTCCAGCAGAAGTGAACAGAATTCTTCAGACCTTCCCAGTGATCTGTTGACATCTTGAGGTGTTAGGAATTCTGAGGGATATCAACGTCGTTCATGCTCAATATTTCGACAACGTGACTCATTATTTTAATCAGGTGCTATCTGAGACTGCTCGTCGAGTCTTTATTTTATTTATTTATTTTCACTTCCTATTCCCACCTCGGAAGGAGGGCGGGCTGTTTGAAGACTTGCTGTTTCCTTTCCTTTCCAACTAGACATTTTAATACATTTATTTTCTTTACTGTTATATTCGGTTTGTTTGCTACGTTTAAAAGTGCATTTGTCTTTGTTTCTTATTTTATAATTTTGCGCTTATTTAAGCTTTGAACTATGTACAAAGAATGTTAATATTTTTTAATGGTTTCAACATAAAACATAATCAGAAACATATTAATTTGTAAAAGCTTAGGGGTACTTACGTAGGATGACAGAAATGATTTCATAAGAACATAAAAGCAAGTGTGGCGGAACATAATTTTTTGGTACAAGTAATGGCAATTTAAATGATTTGGGAGAAATCAGCTTTTAATAATAGAGGATTACATTAGAATACAAATTATCAGAATATCAAATATACAACTTATAGGGATGTATAGACATTCCTGTTGGACTGTGTGTGTGTGTGTGTGTGTGTGTGTGTGTGTGTGTCTAGCTGTTTTGTTTAGGTGCTGGCAGTTGGCCAGTTTGTTGGAGATATGATCTACTGTAGTATAGGCGGTGGTGAGCTATTGTGTGCGTGTGCGTGTGCGTGTGCGTGTGCGCGTGTGCGTGCGGACGACCATTCGTGTGTGAATTCTGTTCTGTATTGGCTAATTTCTAGTGTCAAGGTGCCGATGAGGGCGACGTTGTTAGTGATTGGCTCCGTGGTAGGGACGATGTCTGGGAAGATTCTGGAGGTGGGAGCTACTCGACGGAAGACTTATTTAAATTTTTGTCGTCTTTTGGCTTGTGGTCTTTTTGTCAGTAAGTCTTCCATATCTGGTCGTAATTGTCTCGTAACTTTGTCATTCTTGTCTGTATTGGCTCTATGTTTGCTATTCGCTATATGTCGTCACAGGTAGTTACTACAGCTAATTCGTGGACACTTCTGAGTAAACGTCTTTCTAATACAAATAAAATGATACAATTTCAGTGACTTGACTGGTCTTACGCAAATATGATTTAATGTATGCAGACTGAAGCGGCGCGAGAAAATTTGTACCAAGGCCGGGAATCAAACCAGAGTCTCCTGCTTACTAGGCAGGTGTGTTAGCAGAACATGAAAAGCCTCGGCAGCTCTGCTTGTGTGTAAGGTGGAGTTAAAAGTAGACTGGGGCGGCAGTGTGAATTTGGATCGAAGAGGAAGGCGTCCAGGGTAATGCGTGCAGTTGTGTGAACCGCTGTGCCAAGGTGGCTAAGTGGCTCAGCCTGCCTTTGGCAGTGGTGACTGACGTGTGCCTTCTTTGAGTCTCGCGTGTTGCTTGCGAGCGAGCGAGCGCGCGCGCGTTTATTTACTTCCACGTAGCGGTTTGTCTCAGAGTCCGACTTCATCGACCATCATGGCGTTTTCTTAGCGCCAAGCCACAATTAAATTAATATTTCCTTTGGATCATGAACCACCGAAGGCGTAGGAAGCAGAACGCTTCTCCCCCCCCCCCCCACAGGATATTCTCGGAATTAAGTTTTCGATCGTGATTACTACTCTGTACATAAAGCTGTTGAAAGACGAGCTGTGTGTGCCGACGTTGTGCGGCGGAACGCTGACGCTCTCAAGTTCCGATACTCCGACGGACATATCAGAGACTGTCGTAGTTGATCGCGGTGGTTTTGGCCTACGAACGTTGTGTTTTCCAATTTCCACTTGAGGTGCCGTCGGACGTCGTGGTGACCACATATAAACTTTACGTAAACGTCGTCAGTCACGTTGCTCAAATGTGGAAGACATTCGAAACGTACAGTGTCCTCAATGGTGTCCATCAGATGAAAATTGAACTATGGAAACACGTGCCTTCCTGCTTGGTTATGCCGGCTATTGGGCGGTCGCCATGTGCGATGGCCAACCGCGCACCTCTTGGGTTGCGCTGGGGAAGGCCATGTCCGTTCTGAATGTCTCCGATGTAGAGTGGTTCAGAAGCCGATCAGAGACATCGCCCTTCCTCCGGCGCCCGATGTGTTACCTCTGTCTTACGCGTCAGACAATTTCCTTTGTAGTGTCTTCCTTAACCCAACCCAGAGCTGGGGTGTTCCTATCACGACGAGTTGATTCCCGCCTCTTCCTCTTAGAACCGATATGTTCTCTGGTCATCGGAATATTCTTCTCGGAAAAACTATACATCTATACTCTCAATCATTCTGACGTTTTGTTACGCCCTCCTTCTTGCGACACCGTTTTCCTGCTATTCTCGGTGGTATAAATGTTGCTTAAAGAATAAAAAAATAAACCATTGACGTAAAGAAACCGAAAGGTGACTAACGCACCTGCCTAGTAAGGAGGGCCTCGCGTTCACTTGCCACTTCAATCTATGTACATATATTAGAGCGTCTTTCTACCGGGTACTGTCAGTCGGTTATTGGTTTTGCTAGTTCTAGTAGTGGAGCTGAAGCATTCTGTATAACAGGTCAAAGATTTTATACGTGATTACTATTGTCCCATTGTTGCACCTCTGCGCGTACTATTGTTATCAGATTCTGATGTTTTCTGGTTTTTTATAGGAGGTACGTCAAGTGAGATCGCCAGTTTATGTACACGTCGAGGTGTACTCCTAGGTACGTAGTGGAGATGTTCAGTGTGACTGGTGAATTCCACAGCGTAAGTCGCACTTTGGCGTCCATTTGTGATCGTTTTCTTGTTAGATATCTGATTGGATAGTACTATCTTCGTCTTTGTGCTTTGACGGGGGTTTGCTCTCAGTGTTGACAATTTTTTGTAGAGATCTGCTGCTGCCGCCCTCGTCTCGTCTGCAGCAACCCCAGTGCGGGAGCTCGGGCTCTAAAGAGTTGATACCCAGTATCGCGATTCATGAAGTTTTTCGTCACCTTCATAAATTGCATTGTCATTAAACCCTTTCACAGTCGACATTAATAAACTGCCTGAAAAAAGGAGATGCGCCAAGAAGACATAACCACATGTCACTCTAACATGATACCCTCGACTCCATTGACAGGTAGCTAAATGATTATTGTTGCCATTTTCTATATCGGGTCTAACAGCCTTCAGACTGAATAGCTGCTGTTCATGTTTAGTGTTATTATCGGTGTTGGTAGGATGTATATAAGGGACATGGACTGTGTCAGATGTTCAGAGAACACTGTGAAGGACCCAGAGAAGCGTTGTTCTCAAGTGAGGCAGCGTTATGACCTGACAGAGCTCGGCCAGCTGATGTAACTGTGCAAGACCCAGCTGTGTGGAGATGACCGTGGACTGAATGGGAATGTAAGGGCAAGGATACTAGTTGTCAAATTTCCCATCGACTACGTCTGACTACCAGAAGGGAGGATTGCGATATTGTGCACTAAGCACACTGTAACCCTTCCACAGCCGCACTTGCCTTTGGGAAAGAAGTACTGGCGTCCAGAGAACAAGTATTGGAGTCTCTGAAATATTCTGTCTCATGCCACACGACCGGACGGGGACAAACTACAGATGGACTAAGGAATTATCTTCCGATGTGTAAAGTGCCGTTAATACCACAACACAGCCGGCTGCGTTTGAAGTAGTGTCGTGGACCAGAAACATGGACCGCTGATGTATGGCTCTCCATTCTGTCAAATGATTGGATTGCGGTTCTGCGCTACAACGGATGACCATATTCGGCAAGTATAACAACGATGTGGCTCGAGGTCCCATTCTTCCAATATTTTGGAGAGGCACAGCGCTATTACTTCGGGCGTCGTAATGTGGGGAGCCATTGGATACGACTTGGGAGCACGGCTAGTAGCGACTGAGGGATCTCTGATGGCACAACGGTACGTCACGGCCGTCCTTAGTCCTCATGTGTTACTCGTCATGCGACGGTAACCGGTTTGCCATTTACCAACAGGACAGTGCTCGTTCACATGTAGCGTGTATCTCTACGAACTTTCTGCGTGGTTTTGCGGTACTCCTGTCGCCAGCAACATTCCGATACCGTAGCCAGATACGTGTGGGACCATTTAGGACGTCAACTTTGTCCTTTTGGCAGTATATAGGATATCAAGCACCAGTCAAAATAGTTGTAGGTCAGCTTTATGACACTCTTCCGCCCGCATCAGTGCATGCGTCTATGCAGGAGGAGATGCGATGTCGTATCGATAAGTGGGCAAGATCTTTGTAGCTATGACTCAATTTTATAGTCACTGCAGTAACATTACATTTTTCACCATGCAGTTATCACTGTAAGCGACTGGCTATAAGTTAAAAAGTCGGAGAGAGGCAAGTACATTGCGTCTCAAACTAATTTCGGTTTAATGCCAGCTTTACCTTTTTGGAATATAAAAGAAATCAGTGGACAATTACGATTTCTACACTTTCACCTCTACGCAGACGAATTTACAGCTTCATGCCATGCACATACAACTCCACGCGCTCTCATTTTTGTGATTAGGCGGATAAAGAAGTGACCTGGATTGACGTCAAACATTACCTCCGCTACCTACGTTTGGGAGGCTTTTTAAATGGATGGGAGTGGTCACAAAGCCTAGAGAGCGACCACCTGTGCCGTGTTCATATGCCATTCAGGACAGTGAAAACTGTTCCACTTCTTATTCTGACTTTTTCCACACAATATATATAAATGACCTAGTAGATAGTGTCGGAAGTTCCATGCGGCTTTTCGCGGATGATGCTGTAGTATACAGAGAAGGTGCAGCATTAGAAAATTGTAGCGAAATGCAGGAAGATCTGCAGGGGATAGGCACTTGGTGCAGGGAGTCGCAACTGACCCTTAACATAGACAAATGTAATGTATTACGAATACATAGAAAGAAGGATCCTTTACTGTGTGATCATACCGGCCGGTGTGGCCGTGCGGTTCTAGGCGCTTCAGTCTGGAACCGCGTGACCGCTACGGTCGCAGGTTCGAATCGTGGCTCGGGCATGGATGTGTGTGATGTCCTTAGGTTAGTGAGGTTTAAGTAGTTCTAAGTTCTAGGGGACTGATGACCACAGATGTTAAGTCCCATAGTGCTCAGAGCCATTTGTATGATCATATGGTAGCGTAACAAACACTGGTAGCAGTTACTTCTGTAAAATATCTGGGAGTATGCGTACGGAACTATTTGAAGTGGAATGATCATATAAAATTAATTGTTGGTAAGGCGGGTGACAGGTTTTCATTGGGAGAGTCCTTAGAAAATGTAGTCCATCAACAAAGGAGTTGGCTTACAAAACACTCTTTCGGCCCATACTTGAGTATTGCTCATGAGTGTGGGATCCGTACCAGGCCGGGTTGACAGAGGAGATAGAGAAGATCCAAAGAAGAGCGGCGGGTTTCGTCACAGGGTTATTTGGTAAGCGTGATAGCGTTACGGAGATGTTTAGCAAACTCAAGTGGCAGACTCTGCAAGAGAGGCGCTCTGCATCGCGGTGTAGCTTGCTGTCCAGGTTTCGAGAGGGTGCGTTTCTGGATGAGGTATCGAATATATTGCTTACCCTTTCTTATACCTCCCGAGGAGATCACGAATGTAAAATTAGAGAGATTCGAGCGCGCACGGAGGCTTTCCGGCAGTCGTTCTTTCCGCGAACTATACGCGAGTGGAACAGGAAAGGGAAGTAATGACAGTGGCACGTAAAGTGCCCTCCGCCACACACCGTTGCGTGGCTTGCGGAGTATAAATGTAGATGTAGACGTAATATGGCGGTCTTCGAGCACCAGAACTTGCACTCCTCTTGCTGCTCTCCTTCTCTCACACAGAGTTCTGCCTCATCGTTCTTCGTCATTCAGACTTGTTTGATCACCTTGGAAGTGTCTCTTCCACCTAAGGACTGTGTTCACGACGGTGATTTGTTTCAGTAGACTGCCACCAACTCAGCAAGGGTTTCTGGGCTACTGTTTCCCTATTAAACAGCACTTTTTGAATCGGCTGCTCTGTTTTTTATTGGCTCCCATAGCGGAGAGCTATGGTACCTGGCGGGGGGATTTCACTGTGTACCAGGAATACAGGCATGTAAGCCTCTATACGATGAAACATTAATTACGTAACGTTGATTTTTGAGGTGCTGGTTTGAACTTGGACTACCACTTGTAAAGTTCCATGTAGGCGCGTGGAGTGGCGTCAGCAGAGGTGTGCGTTGTTCGCAGTGCGGGAGCTGCTGGAGTCTCTGGGCGGCTACCTGCCCCCTGGCCAGCCGGAGCCCGCCGACCTGGCGCCGCTGGTGGCCGAGCTGCTGAGGATCAACAGCGCGCCGCTGTTCGACGTTTTCCTGGAGCGCGCGCCCCACAACCGCTCCGCCTACGCCGTCTTCATCGACCTGCCCAGGAGGTCGCAGGTGAGGCAAGTCAGCCGCTGCTGCTGCTGCTGCACGCAAGCGCCCAACAAACTTAGCAGTATCCCATAAAAATGAAGTGACAAAATTTCAGAGGCTTTATCAGTCTCACATAGCTGCTAATGCACCTGCCTAGTAAGCCGGAGACCCTGGTTCGATTCCCGGCCTTGGTAAAAATTTTCACTCGTCGCTTTAGCCTAGATACGTAATAGCACCCTGTAGTTCGAAGGCTTCATCCTGTCAGCGGTTGCTACAGGCGACATCCACTGAGGGTGTGTTGGAGGAAGGTGGAGGTAGGAAGGTGGTGATCTCTATCACACACACCAGTCAACCACTTTAATTGCCCTGTATTGTATTCAACTGCATCAGTCAATTCAGCAATCTAACTCGATTACATTAAATCAACTGCTGTTCATTTAGACGTCATTGTGCTCAGTCCAGCGTAAGGAGAGGACTATCGACGACATTCACTGCTTTCTTAGAGTTCTTGTGTCTGTACGACTGCCTATGTATTTAATATTAACCAAACTGTTGTGTACATAGCTCCGCGTAGTCAGCGCGTACACAACTTTCCCACTAGAGCGCGCCCCGCTAAGCACAACAGCGCAGGCGCTCGTCTGTCTGCGCACTACGAAATGGCGCTGCCATAGAGACGGACCAAATTCTGCTTCCGCCGACCCGCGTATTAATATGTAACGCAGCCAATGAGGTTGCTGCTAACGTAGAACCTTTTCTCCTCGCGGATCACACTCTCGCTGTGATACGTGAACGCGCGAGGTATCATAACGAGTGTACGAACCTCCGATTAGTCAGTCTGCATTTGTCTGCATTTGTCTGTATCAGTCTGTACGAGTTCTACACTTGTCTGTACCAGTCTATAGTCAAGTTTCAGTCTGCGCCTAATAAGATTACCATATTCCTGTACATAGCCACGAAGATAAATGTATAGACACTTTTGTCAAGTATCAGAGATATATGTGAGAATAAGATTAACGTATCAATACCAAAGGAACTTCAGATGTCAATTGTAAATAGCATGCAGAACCAAGTTAAGTAATTTTAATGCTTTTTATTATTTTAATAAATGTGTGTGAAAATTAATCAAGTTCTGTTTAAAGTTGGTCACCGTCAATGTGCTACTCTAAGCGTGCAAGTGGCATTTCTATCGTCTGACCTAATGGCAGAAGATAAACACCCCACGATAAGACCACGAGACATATTGCTGACACTCGCCTACTTCGTTAGAGCGACAAGGCAAATAATCTGATGGTGTGTGTACTGAAGGTCTTACAGTACGCACACCACACAAACCAACCACTTTTGGTTTACAGTTTTATTAAACAAAGTGGTTCTGTCGGTGTAGTGAAAGATATTGGCAGCTCAACCAGGGATGGCCAAGACTCCGGCTAACGGACCAAGCCGTGGCACGAGTGCCATTGCTCCCAGCCTGGCTGGCACGTTTCGCCCACCGCCACAGCACGCTGTCTGAGCGCAAGGAAGGGGTGGAGGGGGAAATAGCGAACGCCCTGCATTTATATGGCAATGCAGTCGCTCTGCATATGACATGATTTTATATTTCACTTTTGTCATCAACATAGACCAAGAACAAAACCAATTTTCAGTGTTTTTGAATACTTTTGTGCGCCGGAGACACACAATTTTAGCTGGTACAAAATGTCGGCATACGGGCAGACGCAGACAATTTGACACATTTAAGCATTCAAGTTACCCCATAATCGTGACTTATTTACTCAACAAACATCCTTCACACATGTACAATGCTCGAAATATTGTAGCAGTTTTAGAACTTCATCATGGAGACGTCGAAATGCTTGACGACAATTTTAATGTTCAAGAGATTTGTCTTTAAAACGTGTATTACCTTGCAGACCATTCAGTTGCATTTGTGCACAGGGGCGCTTTCAACTGAAGCGGCAAACGGTCCAGAAAATAGATGTAAGAGTGCCAGTGTCCTCAGAACGTTTAGGAAACTACCCTTGGAATTTTTTCAAAGCCACATTGAATTCTTCAAACCTCGTGTTTTCTTTAACATCAGTGAGATTAGGGAACTAGACTGTTAGCCAGAATGTGTCCCTTCTACAATGCGATTTTCTTTTCAAATGCATCCCCATGAAATCATACGAAGTTGCTTCTCACCTTACAATGTCTTGTTGTGAGCAGTGTATCCTCAAGTCCGCTTAAAATGTGAGGTCTACAATCCATTCTGGATTATCTCATCTTCGTTTCTGCACTTCCTTTCCCTTCATAAATTCAACAAAGGCGAGTTTCAAATAAAAAAAGCAACGTAATTTGCAATAATATACAGCATGAAAATTATTGAACTATATTAAATAAAATAGTCATGACTTCCTAGCGGTTTGCCTTGGGACGATCAAACTGCGAGACCTGCTTCTCCAGCGAGCGAGGGGGCGCAGTGGTTAGCACACTGGATTTCTATTCGGGAGGACGACGGTTCAAACCCGCGTCCGGCCATCCGGATTTAGGTTTTCCGTGATTTCCCTAGATTGCTTCAGGCAAATGCCGGAATGGTTTCTTTGAAAGTGCACGACCGATTTCTTTCCTTGTCCTACCCTAATACGAGCTTGTGCTCCGTCTATAATGACCTCGTTGTCGACGGGTCGTTAAACACTAATCTCCTCTTCTTCCACCTGCATCTCTTCCCATACAAAATTCAAAACCATCAGCCATTGAGCCCCAGAGCAATGTAATAGCGGTTGTGTTTCGTCAACACTATTGCCCACAGAACTGACGAACAGGAGTTTGATGAGAATATGGTTTGGTTTAGCGAGGAAGCCCACTTCATGTGGGTGGGTTCATCATTAAGCGATATTGGCGCATCTGGGGTACTGAGAATACCCATTTCGCAATCGAGAAATCCCTTCATCTTCAACGATTGACTGTGTGGTATGCAATGTCAAGTCACGGAATAATCGGTGCGATTTTCCTTGATGGCACGATTACTGTCGAACGGTACGTGAAGGTTTTGGAAGATTATTTCATCCACATTATCCAATGTGATCCTGATTTCCACAAAATGCGGTTCATGCAAGACGGAGGTCGACCCCGTTGAAGTAGAAGACTGGTGTTTTGGAGGAGCACTCTGTGGACCACATTCTGGCTCTGTGGTACCCAGAGGCCACTCGCATTGACCTCGATTGGCCTCCATATTCTCCGGATCTGAACACATGCGACTCCTCTATGAGGGGCTGTGTTAAAGACAACTTATGAAGCAGTAACCCCAAAACCATTACTAAGCTAACAATATCCATTCCGGAGGTCATCGATAGCTTCGATGTTCCGACACTTCAGCGGGTTATGTAGAATTCCGGTATTCGTCTGCGGCACATTAACGCCAGAGATGATAGGCATATCGAACATGACATAACCTAAATCGAATATCTGTAGTCGTGTTTAATGTTGAATAAAACTATGTGCACGCCGTAGTTTGTAACTAATTTACGATTTTTTTCATATAGGTCAATAATTGTCACACTATATATAAGGTCTCCATACTCTTCGTTGAGTTCTATCAAAAACCATTGCCAACTGGCTATGGAATAATACGTTCGACTTCAGGAATTTTACAGTTCGTGCCACCAGTTCCTTCACGTGCTCCCTGCCTGCAAATTTAGCGCCAAGTGCTTCTTGATGGAGAGAACGCTGAATCCCACCTGTCGATCGTTATATTTAATTCCTCTTTCATTTCCAACTAAATCTTTAAATTCGTTTTGCATGGTACTTTAATGTTGCTCATAGTAGATTCGCTGTACCCGTCATTTATGTGACTGCATAATATACTGATGTCCAAAATTAAGGCAACAAACACTATTTCCTCGTCCTGAGTCTAATTCACGTTATAGTTATACAAACTGTCAACAGATGTCCGTACGCTCGTGTCTTGCACGGAAGATGGCATTCCAGTCAATAGATAACCATGCCAACTATGACGCCAGGGCACGTAACAAACGGGATAGTGTTTTCCGGGTAGTCCAAGATCCACAATCGCTGTGTACACAATCGCAGACGGTGCAGGCAGTATGGCACAGAAAAGACGCCTACCAGGCTCTCTGCGGTGGAGGGTCATGGGAAGAATGGAAGCAGGACAGTCGCAAACTGATGTGACGCGACAGCTTAATTTGAATCATTCTGTTGTTTTTCGTTTGTGGCGACATTTGATAGACATCGAAACTGTAACCCGAAGACCAGGGGGGGGAGGGGAGGGGGAAAATTTAGTGAACCAGCATTTGCAGCTGACTGCAGAACGGTTCTCTGCCGTCAAGGTAGCTACATTTCGTGTAAGGAATGCGAAAATAAGAAAACTTAGTGCTTTTCCGGAGGCAGGACCAGTACAGTGCAGTATTTCCCTCGCTCAATTTGCGAGTGGATCACGAAAGGCAATGACTAATAACGATAGAAGGTAAGCCCCCCCCCCCCCCACCAGGTGACTAATAGCGTTATTGCACATCCATCTCTATAACTAGATGGAATCATTTCCCAATGTAGGAAATTAACAGAAAGGTAAACTTTACTGCTACAACGATTTAAGTATTTCAGACTCTTGTCACATGGCTCCAAAGAAAAAATAATTGCAGACATTAGTTGTATTTTCCTCCGCAACTGTGCGATTAAGTTTATGTGGCTTCCCAAAATCACTCACAGCCATTGCACTGTAAAATTAGTGTCATTAGTACTGCCCATGTGTTTACAGGATACAATGTATTCAAACAAAACACTGCAGTGAGATCACATAGCTTGTTTGTTTGTGGCAACGTATTATGGCGCTCATTTCGCTTTCAGTAATGATGTGCGGCTCGATGAAGCGACATACTAGACCATAATTTCGGAAAATGGAGATGACTGTCGCTGGCAGTACAGACCAAAATAATTACAGCGCGCAGCTACACAACTTCAGAACGTAGGTTAGATCGCTTTTGTTCATATTATTGGTCGATGAAGATGAAAAGACGCTATTCATGGACACCAACGTTGTTATCGGCCACCAGTTTCAAATTTCATCTCCGAAATGTGTATTAAAGAGATACGGTGGTTGCGGGGAGGGGCTTCTGATTAACAAAGTAGTTTATGTTTATGTGTCTTATGATTCGGAAGATTGCCCTTATGATGGTGGCTGTTGGTACAGAAAATGTTCCCTGTGTGAAGATGTATTCAGCTATACACGGGAAATGGAAATGCCGTGTGGCTAGGGCCTCCCGTCTGGTAGATCGTTCGCCTGGTGAAAGTCTTTCGAGTTGACGCCACTGCGGCGGCTTGCGTGTCGATGGGAATGAAATGATGATGAGGACAACACAACACCCAGACCCTGAGCGGAGAAAATCTCCGATCCAGCCGGGAGTTGAACCCGGGCCGTTAGGTATGACATTCCGTCGCGCTGACCACTCAGCTACCAGGGGCAGCTATAAACTGATAAGCCGAAACATTAGGATCACTGCCCACCCTGACATTGGATGCCGCCTGGTGGAGTTCAGGCACGTGATATGTTAACAAAAGGATATAAGCGGAGCAAACACGAATGGGGGATCACCCTGGCGAAAATACGCGCTGAAAATGGGGACGTCTATTGAGATAAGTCACTTTGACAAAGGGTAGATTATTATTGCGCAGAGCCTGTGAATTAGTATCTCGAAAACGGCGAAACTGATCGAATTTTCACTTGCTACTGTCGTAAGCATCTACGGAAAGAGATAGGACAGTGAATCAACCACTAGGTGCTAAATGGTTGGAAATCCAGGACTTTTCACAGAACGTGCGGCTCCACGGCTGTTTATGCTCTGTGAAGTAGGATAGATAGTGATCTGTGGCATCTCTGCTGAAAGAGCACAATCCTGGTGAACACACAAGTGTTTCGGAGCACACCGTTCTTTGTACACTGTTGAACATCGAGTTCCGCAGCACACCACCCCTACGTGTTTCACGTTGATCCAACGACGTCGGCAATTCGGCTGAATCACAATTTTGCTACACTAGGTCGCCGGTCGTCTGTACAAACGCCGTTAGCGAGGTTAACGGACGGCTCGAAACATGCAAATGGCTCTGAGCACTATGGGACTTAACTTCTGTGGTCATCAGTCCCCTAGAACTTAGAACTAATTAAACCTAACTAACCTAAGGACATCACACACATCCATGCCCGAGGCAGGATTCGAACCTGCGACCGTAGCGGTCACGCGGTTCCAGACTGAAGCGCCTTTAACCGCACGGCCACACCGGCCGGCTTCGAAACATGCAGCGCGCCACGGACGAAGGCTAGTGGGAATAGCATTATGCTACTGGAGACATTTTCCTGTGCTTGTGTGGGGTCTGTGGTAGTAATCGGAGACGCGCTGTCACCTGCGAACCACCTGAATCCCTACGTGCTTAATGTCTTCCCGGACGGCAACGTCATATATCAACAGTATAATATTCCATGTTTCGTAGTCAGAGACGTGCTACAGTAGTTTGAGGAGCATTACAGTGGACTCACGTTGAGATGTCTCTGCGACCAAATTCGTCTGATGTAAATCCTATGGAACCCACCTCGGACGCAATCGGGCGCCATCACCGCGTACTTAAATCAGCGGTCCGTTATTTAAGCAAATTACGTGACATGTGCGTAGACATCTGATGTCTCATACCTCCATAAATGTACCAACAAACGGTCAGATCTTTGATACGCAGAATAAATTATGTATTTCGCTCCGAAGTCGGACAAACAACCTATTGAGCAAATGGTGATAATGTTTTGGCTCATCAGTGTATGTGTCTGAATCATGCTGAACAGTAAACCAGTCAGTTTTAATTATTGTTTGGTTCTCTTTGTCTTAAGTGTACTGCAGCTTAAGAGAATGTTCACCAGCTTACGAAGACTAAGTATCATCAGTGATGACTTCTCAAAGATTTCCTCGTACGTAATAAGTTTTTATAGTTTGATTGTTATAAAGTTTAAAACTGTTTTCATTGTATTGTAAGTACGTATGGCGCATACTGTTCCTATAGCAATCAGAATGTACGTACTCCCTATGAACTGATGAATCTTTGTCAATAAATAGGTAACTTTTCAGCTGCTGTGACCTTAATGCAGAAAAGGAATTACTTTTGTATCATAGCTTTTGAGGAAGACTGCCAGCCAAGCTAACAGGTACACGTTTTTATGTAATCGAATTCTGGTCTAGACGGGAATATCTGATTTAGACCTAGTATTCCATATGCTGAGTTTCCAACGTTCTTTTGTTTCCTTTATCTAAAACCAAATAGCAGCTCCTTTAGTGTTATGGGATTATTAAATATCCACATAAGTAGATCTGACAGTAACAGCACGTCACCGAAAGCAAAATCTTGCGTACAGGCACCCGACAGAAAACATTGTAAACACGATTACGCTTTAGGGCAGCGCTTGAACACCTTAATTCTTTTCACACCATTTGAATTGTTAGAGAGGCTGAAGATAATTTCGTACTCTGTATTAAAGAGCTTCAAGTGTCGATGAGAGAGGAAAATAAAAGCAAAAAGTGAGATTAGAATTAAAAGGTCGAGACCATTAAAGCGGAGCGCAGCTCAGAATAAAGAACGAGAATGGTGGAAAAGCATCTGAAGAAATTTGCGAAAGCCGCAGGAAAACTAAATCATGGTCTCGTGGTGGAGATTTGTATCCCGTTCTCCCCGAATGGGACTCCAGTGTCTTGAGACAATGCGCCCCTTAGCTAAAGAGAAGGTCGGAGGTAAATTTGTTACTGGGCCTCAGGCAGAAGCTCTTTGCTTCGGCTTTGCTGGTGACGGAGGAGAAGGATCCTGAGGGACTCGTGAACGCGACGGGCTCACAGGTGAGGCGCGAAGCGCGGGACGTCCTGTGGGACGTACAGTGATTTTCGCTGTGACTTAGTGGAAGCTCTAACCGGCTAGAGAGAGAGAGCACCCTCTCCGTGGCGGGTTTGTGCGGAACAAGTCGCAGATGCGACAGCAGGTTACAAGGAACCGCTTGCAGCTACTGCTTGGAGGCGATGAACACTGAAAAATGCATTGAATCATTTACCTCTGTTTCAGCTGGAAATGATGTTATGTTCAACAAGAAAATCGCCTTAAAAAGAGAAATGTATAAACCCTGTACAGACGTAATTTTCGTCTCCCCTTCGGAGCCACTGTGGTGTGTCACGTAGTCATACCGGCGGCCGCGGCCACAGTCACTGCGGTATCGGGGATTTTCGATACTTTGTGGAATTTCATGACGATCTGCTCCGCAGATTTGCTCGGAAACGTTTACTTGCAGACCTGGACCAAATGTCTGCACTGCCATAGCATTAAAATCACTCTAAATAATGGTCGACGTCCTTGCTTTAACCCGCGAGACAGAGTTAAACGTATCACTGCTACAAAGTCAATAAGCCCTGTTATTACCTGACTACATTTCGGAAGACACCGCGATCCAATCCCTGGACTGGAAAATGTACACTTTTACCAGTTCCTAAACAACCTGCAGCTGATTCACCAACAATTTCCACCGCGAGTCTACAGAAAGACAAAAAAGGGTATGTCGAAAGTCAAAAGTGGTTTAGAAAACACTCTTCTAGTTCCCACACAAACAAATATGACTTATTGTCTTCAGTTCGACACTTTCGAAGTCTGTTTCTCTCGTTAAACCTCACCTCCAGTTAGATGATGACTCCATGATCTGATACTGTCCTCTCGACCACATGTGTGCAATTTAGGCCTCAACTGAAAACTACTCAGCACTTCACACCCATATGCAGGAAAGGAACCAGCCAGTTCCTTCAGGTTTTCATACTTAAAGAAATACCTACTTTGTGAATCGTGGCGAAATACTAAGTCTCCGAACACGGAAATCAGTAATATTCTCGAATCAGCACCTCTGCTCCAGAGATCTAATCACGTCAGCACCAACATTGGTGAACTCCAATCCACTCCACGAAATTATCTTAATTCCGTGACTACCAACCAACAACAGGTGCGGAAGACGGCTGTTTCCACCAACTGATTACAGAACATAAACTTCTTGCTAAGGTCGCTAATTACCTTTATGCTTTATAATCGGTTTCACTAATCAGTGTTACCATCTTCAGACCTGGAAGGAATTTATACAGTGTAGCTATGAACAAAGCAGTTGCAGTATACAGTATCAGGAACAATATAAAAGGAAAACCTGAAATACAACATATCTCGACAGACAGTTTATTGCATATTTCTTGAAACAGGAGTAAGATTACTCTTTCACAGGAACTGGCAGGTACGTAACAGACTAGAAGACTGATGCATCGGCATGTCAAAAATAAAACTACTGTTTACACAGTTATGCCAATGACCTTGCCTCAAGTGCTAACAACGGTTCCCGCAATATCACTGGAGCGCTGTCGGGCTTAATGCTGTTGGCAAGCGGGGTGCACACAGCCTTTGTGAGGCCAAATGAGGAGCTAATTGATTGAGGAGTAGCGGCTCCGGTCACGAAAACTGACAACGGCCGGGAGAGCTGTGTGCTGCCCACATGCCCCTCCGTATCCGCATCCGGTGACGCCAAAGGACTGAGAATGACACGGCAGCCGGGCCAGTACTGCTGGGCATTCAAAACCTGTTCCGGCGGTGTTTTTTTTTTTTATATACGCAGTTATTCACCACATAGATATCTGTCTCATGTCATTCACAACAGAGCACTTGATTGCAGCCAGGGCGCCGCTAGACTGGCAGGTGTGAGCGGTAAAGATAGACGTTGACAATTGGACCGACAGGTGTCGCAATTGTTAGCTGTATATTCTTGCTTGATTTATTTGATTAGATTACAGTGTGCAAGCCAATACGTGGACGAAAATAAATCTAAACACATTTTTAGAAAGTTATTGCCAAGAACTAATTAAGGCAGATTCTAAAAAATAATTCTTATAGCGTTAATTACTCAGTGAACTTATGTAAAATCTGAATGCATATTTGGTTCAGTTACCGTAAACTGATATACAATAGATTAATTATCACAGGATTTAACATTTACAAAAAACACAGATAACCTACAGAGCCATTAAAACATTTAAAAAATATTAACAATTTTTACAAATCTTAAAGAAAGCAAGAGTACAAATTATAGTCTGGGATTCTGAAATTTCATTAAAACAACAACGTAAGCTGTGAACGTAACGACAGTGTACTCAAATTATAACAAAAAAAAATGTTATTGTAAAATGCGTGTTCATAATTATCAGCAAGGTAAAGTCGTTTGGGTAATCCGGACTTCTACCATCTCATTTAAGAAGCAGTGGAAGCTGTGGCTACGTCCAAAGTAACGGTACTCATACAGTACCATAGTAAAATGAGAATTAAAAAGAATTCTTTAATTTTTTAAAGATGTGGAGATACAGTTATCAGCAGGGCTGCTCCCACTTACAGCACTTCTCTATAAAGCACTGTTTCCTTATACGACTTTTCACAAGGTTATTTCTAGTAGGTGCTGGAAGAACAACTGCCATAACTGGGAAGACTCTTGCCTTAAGGCATTACAGTGAGTCACGACCACAACCCACTTATAAGGATTGAGGAAGAACGACTCATGACCTCCATGCTAGACAAAGCTTCCCTCCGCTGTGTGCCGAAAAATGGGTCTGGAATCTGCAATAGCCAAGAGGCCGAGCCAGTGGACGACGTTAGGCAAGATCAATGACATTGTGTCAATATGGAGGGTTGCAACGACTCCACTCGTCATTACTGCCGAAAACTTGATCATGTGAGCTTTCTGTAATAGCCGGACATTTCCACTCCACAACATGCTCATGGGTCCATTGATAGCATTCACCTTCAGTGTACTGGGGATCGCTTCATTTAGGTTACCTGTCTGTTGGGCACAAACATATTTAAAGACTTTGTCATCAAATAACCCATCAGAAATAATCAAACCAGTTGAGATCGGGACGATAAGGGTGCCACTGCATACCATGTCCAATGAATGCTACCGTGTGTAATGTGTCGATCCACGATGTCTGAATGTCACCCGAAGGAATTGGAAGACGTGTGCAGTGCGTGAACCAGTAGTTTCAGAGCATTCGGCGGAACCTTGTAGCCGGTACAAATACATGATCCAGGACTCATCTGTATTTGTCGTCTGCGATAGGTTCATCACTAAAAATGGGTACAATAATGCAACGTGCACAAATTTCGCACGAAACAGCGACTTTTGTGGAAGAAACGGAGCAGGAGCTTGAACGTGTGAATTCACAGTACCACTGTTTAAGTGTTAACGTTCCCACTTGGAAATGTGAATTGAGACATCAGCAAGTGAGCTGTAGAATTTTTAGTGCTACAATACAACAATATCACAAGGAGAATCGCTTGCACTATACAATTAACTACGGTAGACAGACACTTCCTAACATCTCATGTGCACCACCTTGTACATGGGGAGCATGAAAGGTACGTACTAAATCAACTCAGCATCTTTTAACACAGAACACTGCATTATGGCTAGTATATGTTAAGGTCAAGGGAAAATGTGTAACTTGCCTAATGCAGTGAACAGCCCACAGTGCTGGAAAATATCTTCTAACCGATGTTACCTAATGCTGTCCTATATCGCAAAACATTAAGTAGCGGATTCTCTTTTCACTGTTAAATAATATTGAGCACCTTTACAGAATCAACTTCTACATTACGTATGCCTTTATCGAGTATGACCACTCGTTGATCTCCGCTGTTGTCTTGATAAGAATAGCGAACCACGTTTTTCGTGCAGAAAACCAAACATGTATGCAGTGTAATTTTTCCTGGCATGTTTCAGCTATCTCAAGATGTACCCGCAGCGCAGCCGGATGACAGCGGGGGCGGCGACGGCGGTGGAGGGGGCGGCGAGGGCGGCAGTGGGGGCGGGAGGGGGCGGGGGAGGGGACGCAGGAGCGACGGACAGCCCAAGGAGAGCAGCGCATACCGTTACATCAAGGTGTGTGTGTAGCAGGAGCAGCACATTAGATTGCCGACATGGCGATCGTACATCAGCTCTAAAATACAATTGCACACACAAGCGGACTGTGTACGTAGTATTTGTTTTGGAGTAGTGTTTATTTTATCTTATTTGCTTGAAAATATTGTAGATTCACAATGAACCCACCTCGCACTTCAAAATCACACTCGTGCCGGTCGAGGTACTAAACTACCAGTCGAAACAATTCAGAGTTGTGCTTCTCTGTTTGTTTTCTTACAAGTTGTTTCGATCAGTGCACGAGCCTCACGGGAATGATCAATGAACAATGGGAATCGCCGGAGGAAAGAAGGCGTTCTTCTCGCAAAGCGCTATCGAGAAAGTTTAAGGAATCGGCGTTTGTGACAGACTTCAGAAATATTCTATTTCAACTACACTGAAGCGCCTAAGAAACTGGTGTAGGTATCCGTATTCAAATACAGAGATGTGTAAACTGGCAGAATACGAGGCTGCGGTTGGCAACGCCTCTATAAGAGTATGTGGAGCAGTTAATAGTTCGGTTACTGCTGCTACAATGGCAGGTTATCAAGATTTACGTTGAGTTCCGACGCGGTGTTATAGTCGGCGCGCGAGCGATGGAACACAGCATCTCCGAGTTAGCGATGAAGTGGGGATTTTCCCGTACGACCATTTCACGAGTGTAATGTGAATATCAGGAATCCGGTAAAACATCAAATCTCCGACATCGCTATGGCCGGTGAAAGACTCCTGCAAGAACGGGACCAACGGCGACTGAAGAGAATCAATCAGCGTTGACAGAAGTGCACCCCTTCCGCAAATTGCTGCAGATTTCAGTGCTAAGCCATCATCAAGCGTTAGCGTGCGAAATATTCAACGAAACATTACCGATATGGGCTTTCGGAGCCAAATGCCCACTCGTGTACCCTTGATAACTGCACGACACAAAGCTTTACGCCTATCCTGTACCCGTCAGCACCGACATTGGACTGTTGATCACTGGTAATATGTTGGTGGTCGAACGAGTCACATTTTAAATTGTATAGAGCGGATGGACGTGTACGGGTATAGAGACCACCTCCTGAATCCATGGACCCTGCATGTCAGCAAGGACCTGTTCAAGTTGGTGAAGGCTTTGTAATGGTGTGCGGTGTGTGCAGTTGGAGTGATAAGAGACCCCTGATACGTCTATATGCGACTCTGACAGTTAACACGTACGTAAGCATCCTGTCTGATTACCTGCATCCATTCATGTCCATTGTGCATTCCGACGGACTTGGGAAATTCCAGCATCATAATGCGACGCCCTACACGTCCAGAATTTCTACAGAGTGGCTCCAGGAACACTCTTCCTCTGGGTACTAAACTCGCCAGACACGAACATTATTGAGCATATCTGGAATGCCTTGCAACGTGCTGTTCAGAAGAGATCACCCTTTGCACTCTTACTGATTTACGGACCTCCCTGCAGGATTCATGGTGTCAATTCCCTCCGGAACTACCTCAGACATTAGTGGAATACATGCCACGTCGTGTTGCGTCACTTCTGCAAACTTTCGCGCGCCCTGCACGATATTAGGCAGGTGTAACAGTTTCTTTGGCTCTTCAGTGTAACACACTTCTCGCGCAAGCACTGCCAAGCAAAATAAGAAAAGTCAGAACTCTATTTTGGAATGGATTCGGTAAAGTAATGGTCACTAGTGGCACGGGGTATTCTCCAGCGTACATCGTATGGTAGTATACGGACTAAGTACGTAAGTAAGGATTTAGGTCTTATGAAAATGCCTGGATTAGTTCCTTTCTTTGTATTATTCTCCGTATTCTTTCTGCTTCTTACAGTTTACTTCTTTCTTCCTTCCAAAGGTCCGGACACATTCCTCCAGAGGGTTAAAAAAAGTATTTCGTATTTTGAGGGGTGGAAAAATGCCCAAAACAATAAAAACTATCCACTAAACATGGCCCCTAAAATGCATACCTTTACACCCGTGAGCAATTGTTCATCTTCGCAGATGTGAAACACATCTACAGAATGGAGTAAACAAATGAGTAAACAAATAAGAACACGTTATTACGGTAGTGTGTAACAATAGAGCTTCTAATGGGGATGCGATTCATGTATGATGCAGCAACAGCCTATTTGCTCCGAAATGGCCGTGAACACCTCACAGAGACGGGTAATGGCTAATGGATTGTTCGGGAAAGTCCATTATGTGGACTGGCTAGCTCGACTTTAATCCCTTGGATTTTTGTTTAGGGAGACAATGAAATCTTTCGTGTGTGCAGGTCGTATTAACGATGTACAAACCCTACAGGGAGCGTCATCAGTGCTTACCAGCGAATTCGTAACCAACCTAGAGTTTTTCAGTAGAAGAGCTATGTTTCATAGCAGCGAAGACGATCAAGTGCTCATGGCTCTTAATACATGAATTTTAAAGCCCATGTTTACCGGACTTCATCTCCTCATTACTTCAACTCGGGAGAGCGACCGTTTAAATCCGCGTCCAGCCATTAAGATTTAGGTTTTTCGTTATTTCCTTAAAACAGACAAATGCCGGTATTGTTCCTTTCAGAGGGTAAGGCTGAGCTCCTTCCTCATCCCTGAAATATTTCGAGCTTGTGCTTCGCCTCTAATGACTTCGATGTCGACAAGACATTTAACCCCTTACCTTCTTTCCTTCCCTTCTTTACATCGATCTTCATCGACCACCCGCAATTCGCCTAAGCGGCATCGAATAGAAAGACGTGTACCAGGCAGCCCAGCAACCCCACGCGTGGCCTCCTCACCAACAATGACTAACGATCATTTCATTTTACCACCTCTCAGAATGTGGACTAGGATTTTTAAGCCCCTGTACATTGGCAATAATCTTCTTTAACCATCTACAATGGTGATTACGTGTCACTAGATAATTTATGCAGCGTGTTCCTGGGAGATTGCTCCATATCCAGGGATATGACAGGAATGATCATTCGAAGCAAAAAGGTCTAACAATCATGGGATCTAAAATGCATCCCTTAAGTTATGTGCACTTTTTCATCTTCAGTAGTGTGAAACAAATCTCTTCTACTGCAAGTTATTTGCTTTCCACAGATTGGAAGAAGGTAGTATGAAGCAAAGCTATAAAATATTACCCAGTAAACATCACTAAAATGCATACCTTAAGACCTATGAGCATTTTTTTCCGTAGAAGATACGTATTCCTCAGTAGCGAAGGTGAAACAGTGATTATAACTCTTAAGGATGCACTGTAGAGCCCATGTTCATCAGGATTTTTGCTACCGATGATCGTGCTTCTCATATTCTTGAAAATTGTTCATTCCTCCTGGGGCACACCCTTTTTTCTTAAAGCTTCTTGACTTAGTTCTTCTTATAGCGATGTTTTTTATTGGTTAACAGGCTACCCAACAATTTTGTACAGTTCATATATCAGAGTGTTCCCTATTTTGATATTTGATGTGAAGTATCAGCACACCTGCTCCTACATCGTAACCCATAGCGCACTAGCTTCCGAGACACGTCAGGTTAGCTAGAGCCGGATTAAATCCACGCGGCGGATTAACGACCGTGGATTGATACACCGGTCAGCCTGAGCACGGTTTTTAAGCTGTTTCACACGCTTGTCCAGACACATGTTGGGGTGGTACACTAATTCCACCTCAGAGACCTTTTTCTTTTTTTAAGTCATCAGTCTTCTAAGCGGTATGAAGCGACCCGCAGTGAATTCCTCTTCTGTTATGACGTCTTCGTCTTGGAGTGGCACTTGCAACCAACGTTCTCAATTATTTGCTTGATATATATACCAATCGCCCGCATCTCGTGGTCGTGCGGTAGCGTTCTCGCTTCCCACGCCCGGGTTCCCGGGTTCGATTCCCGGCGGGGTCAGGGATTTTCTCTGCCTCGTGATGGCTGGGTGTTGTGTGCTGTCCTTATGTTAGTTAGGTTTAAGTAGTTCTAAGTTCTAGGGGACTTATGACCACAGCAGTTGAGTCCCATGCCAAATTGATCCTCAGCATCTTGGATACTTGAGTGGTTAAGTTGAAATTGTGATAATTCTCACAGTTGTCGGCTGTTGCAATATTGGAATTGTGTTAATGATGTTGGTCCGAAAGTCTGATGGTACATCGCAAGTCTCATACACTCTACATACCGTCGCTATTGGTCGTTTTGTTGCTACTATCCCCAACGATTTTAGAAATTTTCATGGAATTTTATCTATTCCTTCTGCCTTATTCGAGTCAGAGCTCTTCCAAATTCTGATTCTAATACTGGATTACCTATCTATTCCATGTCGACTCCTCTTTCTTCTTCCATCACGTCATCATACAAGTCTTCCCCTTCATGAAGGCCTCCAAAGTACTCTTTCCACTTATCCACCTTCTCCTCTGCATTTACCAATGAAACTACCAATGCACTCTTGAAACTTCCTGGTCGATCAAAACTGTGTGCTAGACCAAGTCTCGAAATCGGGACCTATGCCTTCCGCGGGCAAGTCCTCTACCGTCTGAGGTACCATAAGCACGACTCACGACCCATCCTCACAGCTTTAATTCCACCAGCACCTCGTCTCCTACCTCCCACAGCTCTCGTGCAGATCTTGCAGAATTAGTAAGTTTCATATCAGCGCACACTCCGCTGCAGAATGAAAATTTCATTCTAGAAGCATCTCCCAGGCTGTGGCTTAGATATGTCTCCACAATATCCTTTCATCCAGGAGTGCAAGATCTGCAGGAGAGCTTCTGTGAAGTTTAGAAGGTAGGAGACGATGTACTGTTGGATGAGTCAGTCCTTACAACGATTATTTGTTTTTCGATTTGTTCATATTTTTCATGTAGCTGTTTTGCCTTAGCTTTCCTGCACTTTCTATTAATTTCATTCGTAAGTGACTTGTATTTCTGTGTTTCTTAATTTCGCTGAACAATTTTTGCTACCTTCTCTCGTCGATCAACTGAAGGATTTCTTCTGTTAGCCATGATTTCTTGGCATTACCTTCCTTGTACCTTTGTTAGCCTTTCCCACTTCTGTGTCTGCCCTGTTTAGAGATGCTCATTCCTCTTCAACTGGGCTGTTCGTTATCGCAGTATCTACAGATCCAGGGAAATTAAAGCATATCTTTTCCTTCCTGAATACTTCCATATCCCACTACATTTGCAAATTGATTCTTCTTGACTATTCTCGTAAACGTCAGCCCACTCTCCATCGACAGTAAATTGTCATCTGAGTCTATACCTGCTCCTGGTTGGTTTGGTGGCTTGGTGTATAAAGGGACCAAACTACAGGGTCATCAGTCCATTTTTCCTGACGCAAACAAGGCTCAAGGCACAGAAACACCCAAAAGTACACCTAAAAAGAAAACGAATGGAACGAACAAAAAACTGGGAAAACATACACCATAAGGAACAGTGGAATATGGTATGGTCTGGGCTGGCTGATTACCATAACAAAAGAGGATGAGCCCGCCACTCTGCAACACATTCAAATGTCCACCCCAAAAAGTCAAGGCGAGATTAACATATGTAGGGAAAGACGACCAGCAAGACAAACAAATGCAAAGAAAGTGTGACAGAGTTAAAATGGAGGGAGGGTGGCAACCTCAGAGAGAAGGCTAAATGTCCACCCTTAGATAATACGATAAAAACCCACCTTACCAATAAAACTAAATCTGCTGTTGATGCACTGTCGCCCAACACCGAGAGAGCGGCTAAAAGTGGGCAGTCCAGCAAGATGTGGACGACAGTCATATGTGAGCCACAGTGACCCAACACCGAGGCAGGCTCAAATCTTGCCTCGGGCATGGATGTGTGTGATGTCATTAGGTTAGTTAGGTTTAAGTAGTTCTAAGTCTAGGGGACTGATGACCTCAGATGTTAAGTCCCATAGTGCTTAGAGCAATTTCAACGTTGCGACGGAGGAGGTAGCCATGTGTTAGCCTCATATGGCCAATGCGGAGCCGGCAGAAAACCACAGAGTCCTTGCGAGAGGCCCACATGGAGGTCTTCCACAATTTCGTAGTCTCCTTAAGGGCAAGCAGTTTGTTGCGAGTACTAAGTTTATGCCGTTCCGTCTGCCAAAGTTGAAAAATCTTGCGGCGTAATCATGATCGAAGGTCAGTTACAGGGATGGCGATCTCCAGAAGCTGTTTCTGTGTAACCTGTTTGGCCAGCCTGTTGGCAAGTTCATTTCTTGGGATTCCGACGTAGCCTGAGGTCCACACAAACACGGCAACGACTGGACCGTTCCATGGCATAGATGTATTCCTTGATGGTCGCTACCAAAGTATGGAGGGGTAGCACTGGTCGATAGCTTGTAGGATGCTCAAGGAGTCAGTAGAGAAGAAACGAGCCCGCCAGGGCATTAGCAGAAGCGCTCAAGAGCACGAGAAATGGCCGACAGCTCTGCAGTGAAAACACTGCAGCCATCTGGCAAGGGGTGCCGTTCAATATGTCCTCCATGAACATACGCGAAGCCAACGTGACCATCAGCCATCGAGCCGTCAGTGTAAACCACTTCATGGTCCCGGTACGTATCAAGAATCGAAATGAAGTGACTGCAGAGAGCTGCGGGGTTAACTGAGCCCTTAGGGCCATGTGAAAGGTCCAAGCGAAGCTTCGGCCTAGGTATACGTGAATGGACCTCGAGTGTAGATGGTAAAGGCAAGGACTCCATACAGAAGAGATCGGACGCGAACCGCAATCTTAAGCCCTGACCTGGGCCTCCGATGCGGGAGATGAACCGCCGTGAATGGGAAAAGGAGCAAGAGAATTATGAATGTATGCAATGTAACTGGCGAGCGTGCTTAGGTAGCTGAGTTGGTAGAGCACTTGCCCGCGAAAGGCAAAGGTCCCGAGTTCGAGTCTCGGTCCTGCACACAATCTACCACGAAGTTTTTGTTTTACTATTTCTTGAGATATGTTTAGCTTCACAGAAATGTTAACGTATTCCAGGTTGCAATTCCAAAGCCTTTGTTACGCCTAATTATCAGAGAAAATGGCTTAGTATCATATTTCTATCTTCCGGGCCTTGGTATCCGATTTCCATAATAAACCATTCGCTTACTTTCCTCTCACTCATCATTAAAGGCTAAAGTGGTTGAGACTCTTTGCAGGATACGGGGTACGATGGTTTCTCTGAATCTTCGGTGCCTACATTTTCATCGTATACGACGGCACTCGATCGTCGTTATGGTTTTTTCTTAGCTCGCGAGCGCTAGGTAGTTCACTCTCAGTCTAATCAAAAGAGAATGTTAATACCACGGATCCCTTCGTGTTCGTTCATGTGGCCCACATAAAACGCTCACCTTTCGCCATGGTGCTGCCTAACTCAGACGAGTATCGCATCAGCACAGCAAAGATGTTTGGTATGTAAGGGGTGATCAAAAAGGTCTCTCCGCAGTGCCTTATGATTGTTCGCCTGCCTGGGTTACTTCCCTTCAAGTGGACTCTCCCAACATTCCACTGTTTCGTTTATCTCAGCCAGCGTCAATAGTACCGTTGGTTCAAAATGGTTCAAATGGCTCTGAGCACTATGGGACTTAACATCTTAGGTCATAAGTCCCCTAGAACTTAGAACTACTTAAACCTAACTAACCTAAGGACATCACACACACCCATGCCCGAGGCAGGATTCGAACCTGCGACCGTAGCAGTCCCGCGGTTCCGGACTGCAGCGCCAGAACCGCACGGTCACCGCAGCCGGCTAAACTTCTCGATATTTCCGATAAAATGTCCATGAATTCGAACAAGTCAGTGAGAAAACTCGTCCAGGAAATCGATGTTAGTGTCGGAACGGCCCACCTAGCTATAAGGAAAAAATTAGAACTTTTCCCATATAAAGTGACAGTCGTGCAAGAACTGAAAAATACTGACCATGGCAAGAGACTGCATTATTGTCAATGGTTCAAAAATTTCGTTCAACAAAATGGAAGGGATATTCATAATGAAACGTTTTTCATTGATGAGGCGTGGTTTCATTTGCCCGGGTACATGAACTCGCAAAATTCTCGTATGGGGAGTACTGCAAATCCATTGTGTATTCATGAGGAACCACTTCATTCTGTGAAAATAGGAGTTTGGATTGCAATTTATAGACGTCTGATTGTGGGTCCCATATTTTTCAACGAAACATTAAACGCACAACTATAATGCAGTGATATTCTGTAACAATTCATAGGAGAACTTGTGTTAAGTGAAATACTGGACGGTTATTTTCAACAAGATGGTGCAACCGCGCATCCAGCTCGCGGGTCAATGTCACCGCCTGCTGATGTTTCTGGTGATCACATAATATCACAGGGATTTTGGCCTCCCCGATTGCCTGGCCTAACACCGCCTGACTCTGCCTTCTGGGGTGCAGCGAAAGCAATTGTCTATAAACACCGTCCAAAATCCTTCGATGAAATGAAAACTGCAATATCCACTTTCACTGCTTCTGTTACAGAAGAAATGTTAGAGATTGAGTTTGGAAACATGATTAGACGAATTGAATTGTGTATTCAACAACAGAGGGAGACTTTCAACATTTAATGTGAAAATTTGTTAGTAAAAATGAATATTCACCAAATTAATAACTTGTATTTCACTGAGATTCATTTCGGTATATTCACCGCGGCACACGGCACGCGCGGCTAACAATCGTACGGCACTGCGGAGAGACTTTTTGAGCACCCAGTAGTGTATCCCCGGCGATGAGCTGCCTCGTCGCAGCGAGAGGTAGTCTTATTACTTACTAAAACTATCTCTGTTGTCCTGTTGTCACTGAAATATTCCTTTCTTCTCTCGAAATTAGTTAGCCACAGACATAACCCAAATAATATTGCTTACATGTTAATAACAGTTTCGATTTAATATGCATTCACTCATTCACATATTTCTGTTAGATACGTTGACGAGGGATCATATCCTTACTCCAGCATTTGCCTGCTTCTAGCAGTACAAAGACGTTCCAGCACCTCGTAATGTCTTTGGATAGACTGTTTAAGATGTATGCCTAAGGAAAATTTACGAGCGAAAAATCGAAACCAGCGACAACTTCTACAATTTGAACAGCTTTATAATACACTGAATTTTTTCCAACGACTACTGTCTGTACTTCACATAGCAATAAGTGTCCAGTGACGTATTTAAAATTCCCTTTATTATCGTTATGGACATATCTAGTATATGTGCCAATTTTGGCATTGCTGGGTGTAAAAATTATAGTACCATGAAGGCAGCATCCGAGGAACGCCAAATTCACGTGAAGTCTACTGCATGCTTGGATATGTGATTAGCATGTAGTCGCGAGTTACGCTTCCAAATCACCTACCAGAATTTGGAATACGGCAGCAGCAGGTTCGTTACACGACATTGCTTCTCGCATTGGTCGGGAACCCACGATTGTCTTGCTAATATGGGATCCCGGGGGCCATGAGGGCCGTACTCAACACCACGCAGGATCTCAACGGCTCCGTGCGACTGAGGCGTGAGAGGAGAGATAGTGTTTGGCCAGTCATGCAGGATCGTGCAGCCACGTCACGTACCTTAAATTAAGAAATAACTTTTTTTGCAACGAGACATGTACGACACAGGGTTTGCAACAACATATAGAGTACCATGAAAAAAATATGAGAGCCACTATTCCCGTGATCTCTGCACATAGCGACGGTCGTTTGTATTCTAAACGACCTTTTACTGACATGTCACGAATCACACGTATTTGCTTGCCTCTTGCAGTATGAAAAATTGTCCGCAGGACGTAAGACATTTCTGGTTAAATACGCAGGACAGAACAGGTAGGTGGAATTATGGAAAGCGGCCAAAAATGAGCGTCTGTCAGCTACACTCGAACACATGTAACTTCATTTAGTTGGCCAAACATTACAACGCAAATTTCCAAGCTTAACTATAGACTGAATATGTCACAAAATCTTATGGCTCAAGGACACAACCTCTTTAATTTTTAAAACGGCTGAAGGCCCATGATTTAAATTTTCAAAAGGCAGAAAGCGCAAGGTTTTATCCTTAAATAATGTTCCAAATGAGGCTGACGGCCCAAACAATCTAAGACTTGACAAGTAAGGAATTTTAATTTTAAAACGGCTGAAGGCCCATGATTGAAATACACAACTACAATAAATTTTCAAAAGGCAGAAGTCTCAAAGCTTTATCCAGGAAAAAATTTTAATTAGGCTGAAGGCCTAAACAATCTAAGACTTAGCAAGTACGACGGCTGAAGGCTCATGATTGAAAAACACAACTACAATAAATTTTCAAAAGGCAGAAGGCCCAAAGCTTTATCCAAAAAAATATTTTAAATGAGGCTGAAGGCCCGAACAATGCAATAATTGACAATTTTAAAGCGGCTGAAGGCGCATTATTTAAAACCCAACTAAACGCATACAAATTCAAACCATCGGCTACGAGCCATTAAAATACACAATTAAACACCAATAAGAAAAGACAGTACAGCCAGCGGCGCTCAGAAGTTTCCGGGGGTCGGTCTGCACTTGAAATATAAACGTTCGCTTAGGGGAGACAGGTAGTCAGCCCATCTATATCCGATCCGCCAGCAACCCAACCAACAGACAGTTAACGGACTCACCGACCACCCGACCAGTACATAAAGAACTCCAAAGCCAAAACGTAAAAGGCGTAGCCGCCCACAACGAGGTATGCATAAGCTGTCAAAACTACACAAACGTGTTGGACAGCGACAACACGGTGAGGAAAGGACACTGCCTGAATTTAACATTTGCGGCCAGGGCAGGTTGCCGGAACGCTAACGGCCACAAGGCAGAAAATTCCGCTGGTGCACTTGGACTTCAAATAACCAAAATACAGATAAACTCCACTGGATGGTGGCCAAACTTTCGCCAACTTGAACACTCGCTCTTACTCATGGGAATACCCCTAACAGCCATCCATGAAAACCAATGGCACAATGTGAACAGACTGGCTTCGGTAATTAAATAACCACTCAACTTTGATGCCCTGGGCCGGTGAGCCACGAACCTCATAGCAATCGAAACAGCTCCCATACACTCCGACACTGCGTAGAGACTGCCAGCGGGCCCGACCCACTGCGCCGCGCGGAGATTTCCTAGCTTATCCACACCAACCGACCGACTGCCACACATCAGCACGGAGACAGCACTAAAATAACTGAGCAGTCGACATCACAAGCTACACACAATTTCACGAACACTTGAACGAAGGACTAGACAATACTCACGGCAGCGACTCTGCAATAACAAGGACGAATCACGAGTCGGCACACGCAGGCAACCCATAAGCGATCGCCGGCCCACATACACGTCGTCCGACAAGACGACCGAACGATCACCAACGAAGGTGGTTCGCACTCGAGTGAGATGTATCGGCAACCGTCTGGCGAGTGGTGGCTGTCCGGACCTCACTGCAGCCGCACTCCGACTGAACTTCTGCGTCCTAAGCCACGTCCGAACTGCACTCCTAGCGCCTCCCAACTCAACAGCAGATCCGGACTCACTGCTGGAACGTTCCAACCCACTGCTCGACACACGACGACCGGGAAGTAATAGCAGTCCCGCAAAGATAATACGGCAGGGCTTATATCGATAAGCGCTGCTGCTGCCGCTCACGGGCAAGCAAAGCAGCACCTCGGTGACACAAGTAATTGAAACTACACTACTGGCCAATAAAATTGCTACATACAGAAGAAATGCAGATGATAAACGGGTATTCATTGGACAAATATATTATACTAGAACTGACGTGTGATTACATTTTCACGCAATTTGGGTGCATAGGTCCTGAGAAATCAGTGCACAGAACAACCACCTCTGGCCGCAATAACGGCCTTGATACGCCTGGGCATTGAGTCAAACAGAGCTTGGATGGCGAGTAAAGATACAGCTGCCCATTCAGCTTCAACACGATTCCACAGTTCATCAAGAGAAGTGACTGACATATTGTGACGAGCCAGTTGCTCGGCCACCATTGACCAGACGTTTTCAATTGGTGAGAGATCTGGAGAATGTGCTGGCCAGGGCAGCAGTCGAAGATTTTCTGTATCCAGAAAGGCCCGTACAGGACCTGCAACATGCGGTCGTGCATTATCCTGCTGAAATGTAGGGTTTCAAAGGGATCGAATGAAGGGTAGGGCCACGGGTGGTAACACATCTGAAATGTAACGTCCACTGTTCAAAGTGCCGTCAATGCGAACAAGGGCTGACCGAGACGTGTAACCAATGGCACCCCATACTATCAAGCCGGGTGATACGCCAGTATGGCGATGACGAATACACGCTTCCAATGTGCGTTCACCGCGATGTCGCCAAACACGGATGCGACCATCATAATGCTGTAAACAGAACCTGGATTCATCCGAAAAAATGACGTTTTGCCATTCTTGCACCTAGGTTCGTCGTTGAGTACACCATCGTAGGCGCTCCTGTCTGTGATGCAGCGTCAAGGGTAACCGCAGCCATGGTCTCCGAGCTGATAGTCCATGCTGCTGCAAACGTCGTCGAACTTTTCGTGCAGATGGTTGTTGTCTTGCAAATGTCCGCATCTGTCGACTCAGGGATAGAGACGTGGCTGCACGATCCGTTACAGCCATGGGGATAAGTTGCCTGTCATCTCGGCTGCTGGTGATACGAGGCCGTTGGGATCCAGCACGGCGTTCCGTATTACCCTATTGAACCCACCGATTCCATATTCTGCTAACAGTCATTGGATCTCGACCAACGCGAGCAGCAATGTTGCGATACGATAAACCACAATCGCGATAGTCTACAATCCGACCTTTATCAAAGTCGGAAACGTGATGGTACGCATTTTTCCTCCTTACACGAGGCATCACAAGAACGTTTCACCAGGCAACATCGGTCAACTGCTGTTTGTATATGAGAAATCGGTTGGAAACTTTCGTCATGTCAGCACGTTGTAGGTGTCGCCACCGGCGCCAACCTTGTGTGAATGCTCTGAAAAGCTAATCATTTGCATATCACAGCATGTTCTTCCTGTCGGTTAAATTTCGCGTCTTTAGCACGTCATCTTCGTGGTTTAGCAATTTTATGGCCAGTAGTGTAACATAACGAGGTGGCAGTACGGCAAAAACAGGATGTTGAATAAGAGAGGAGACAGAAGTCGTGGGATAGCTCCTAACACCTTGTTGAACTTGTTTTACCAAACTTGGTGCAACAACTCAACGTGGCATGGACTCTACAAGTTGTTGCAAGTCCCGTGCAGAAATATGGAGCCATGCTGCATGTATAACCTTCCATAATTGCGAAAGTATTGCCGGTGCAAGATGTTGTGCACGAACTGCCCTCTCGTCTATGTTCCATAAATGTCCCATGGCTTCATATCGGGTGATCTGGGTGGCCAAATCACTTGCTCAAACTGTCCAGAATGCTGTTCAAACCAGTCGTGAGCAGTTGTGGTCCGGTGACATGGCGTATTGTCATCCATACGAATTCCATGATTGTTTGGGAACATGGTGTCCATCAATGGCAGCAAATTGTCTCCAGGTAGCCGAACGTAACCATTTCCAGTCAATGATCGGTCCAGCTGGACCAAAGAAACGAGTCCATTCCATGTAAACACCGCCCACACCATTATGGAGCCACCACTAGCTTGCACAGTGACTTGTTGACAACTTAGGTACATGGTTTCGTGGGGCGTGGGCCACATTTTAGCCCTGCCATGAACTCTTACCAACTGAAATTCGTCTGACCTCACCAAGATTATCCAGTCGTATAGGATCCAACCAATTTGCTCACGAGCCCAAGAAAGGCGGTGCAGGCAATGTCATGTTGTTATGAAAGGCACTGACGTCAGTCATCAGCTACCGTAGCCCATTAACGCCAAATTTCGCCACAATGTCCTAACAGCTTGTTTGTTAGCACTGACAACTCTACGCAAACGTCGCTGCTTTCGGTCGTTAAGTAAAAGCCGTTGGCCACTGCGTTGTCCGTGGTGACTCTGTGGATCTCGGAATATTGAACTCTCTAGGCATTTCCGAAGTAGGAAGTGTTGTGTCTAGACAAGACAGCCTAGACACAATGAGAGGAAGCCGAAAAGCACGCGCTACGCTCACGCAGATGGGCGTGAGGTCTGAAACAGGATACGTAATGAATGCTATAAAGAAAAGTACGCAGCTTCTGAAATACTTAACTTTAATCCATCCTTTTGGTACATCTGGAGATTGTGGCGATACAAGTGAGACTCTTTAGATACATGCAATGTTACTAATGGCGCCTTGCTAGGTCGTAGCCATTGACTTAGCTGAAGGCTATTCTAACTATTGGCTCGGCAAAGGAGCGGGGTTTCGTCAGTATAGTCGCTAGCTACGTCATGCGTACAACTGGGGCGAGTGTTAGTCAGTCTCTCGAGACCTGCCTTGTAGTGGCGCTCGGTTTGCGATCACACAGTGGCGACACGCGGGTCCGACATGTACTAATGGACCGCGGCCGATTTAAAACTACCACCTAGCAAGTGTGGTGTCTGGCGGTGACACCACAGGAAGTCCCATGCGTCTAGCTGCATGTACTATTCCGCGTTTAAAGTCTGTTAATTCCTCTCGTGCAGCAATAATCACGTCGGAAACCTTTTCACATGAATCGCGTGGGAACAAATGACATCTCCCCCAATGCACTGCCCTTTTAAACTTGTGTAAGCGATACTGTATATGTGCATATCGCTATTCCTTTACTTTTGTCTCATCAGTGTAGGTTTACGTTCCACATGGCAACAAGAAGTAGAGTGTGACAATCGTAAAAGTTATTATATCACGCAAGTGTCCAATTAATGCGGTAACATGCTACTATGAAATCGCAAAAGGAGGTCGCACGAATGCTACAACGCAAGACGTGCCGCGGCCGTACATTATGAATGTGTGTCTGTGGCAGCGCAGTGGCGACATCTGCGGTCGCCAGCAGTTCCGCACACTTTATTGCCTGCAGTGGCGGCCACACACGCGTACGGCTCACTGCGCCACACAGAATCCCTGCCTCTGTCCTTTATTTCTTTGCCTGCAGGCACCGAGCGGCGACGCTCCACTACATCCGCAGTCCCAGTACGTGAAAGTCTCCGGCCGTATTAGTTCAGGTCCTTCGCAGTTTTGCTAAATAATTCTCAATGACTCAAATATCTCTATCAATCTAGAAGGAAATGTCATAGCCAGATCCATAGTCTATCTGTATTGTCTCTCAAAAATGGTTCAAATGGCTCTGAGCACTATGGGACTTAAGTTATGAGGTCATCAGTCCCCTAGAACTTACAACTACTTAAAGCTAACTAACGTAAGGACATCACACACATCCATGCCCGAGGCAGGATTCGAACCTGCGACCGTAGCAGTCGCGCGGTTCCAGATTTACTAGCCTAGAACCGCTCGGCCACAGCAGCCGGCCATTGTCTTTCATAATAACGCTTGCAATAAAAGTGGTTCCAGATCTGGAGGCATAGAGTAATAAGAAACAGTGTGCTTGCGCGACAGGGAGGTAGACCAGCACCTAACAGAATCGTTGCTCTGGATTAACGACTGTCGTTCTCGTTCACAGTCCAACCAGTAAAGCAATGTAGGGGTTCTCCGTTTCGATGACGCCTACAGCGAGCGCATGCAATGCATGGATTCCAACCCCATGACTCATGAAGCCTTTTCCTTGATATATTCCTTTGTCCTGTCCCGCCATAAACGAATATTCTTTACCCCGAAATTCCCATTAAAACTGAAAGATACTTCCCCAACCTGAAAATTACGCAAGTCATCCCCCATATGGCCGCATGATCCTCAACTTCATTCCCTCCCGCTGCACTAACCTCCTGCCACAACCTTTGATCCAGAGGCTTCCATGTTTCCTCTCGTACGGCGGTTGCCCAGAAAGTAACGCACCGCAATTTTTTCTCCGACAATTCTTTATTGAACATAATGAGAATTACACACAGAAAAGAATGGTGTTTTATCTGCACACCCTATTTTTCCTAGTAATCTCCATCCCGCCCTATGACCTTCGAAGAGTGCGAAACAAGGGCGTGTAGGCCCTGTCGGTACCAATATTTGTCCTGGTGGTCGAGCCAGTGCTTCGCTGTGGGAACTTGTTTGCTGATTGACAGATGCAGCACTAACTGCGAGTCGTAACGCATCTGTCCTCGCGAATGACAACATCACTCGCTGCAACATGTCGGGTGTGACAGTCGTGGATGGTCTCCCCGAGAGATGCAAATCGTGGAGCTCTGTCGAACCGCCTTTTGATGACCTCACCCTCCGTGCCCAGCAACTAACTGTATTTCTGTCGACAGCAGATGCTCCATAGACTTTGCACAAGGGTTTGTGAATATTCCTCACAGTTTCTTTCTCTGTAGTGAGAAATTCAATGACGGCACGTTGCTTGAAACGTACACCACCTACCGACGCCATTTTGAAACTGTCCTGCAGCTACGCTATCTGTCAGAAGTGACGGAAACTTGGCGCGCTCGCGCAGGAAACTTCAAATAATAGATACGTAACGTTTTGTATTCGTAGCATTGTTTTCGGCTGAGAAGAAAACTGCGGTGCATTGGTTTCTGTGCAAAACTTGTAACATTGTCGAAGCATTCGCCAAATCCAACCCCTTTTAGTGAATTGCCACAGAGCACAGTGTAATTCATCGCTCCAAATTACTCGTTTCCAGAGATCCACTGTGCAGTGGCGTTTTCTATACAGCACCTCGAACATTGCTTAGCTCAGACTACAGAAGTATGTGAATTATGTGAAGCCCCGCTCATTTTAACTCCAGACATGCGATCATTACGTTAGCTGGAGTGCTCGTAGCACTTCGGAGCGCACGAGTTATTCCTTCCGCGGGTTTGATATGATATTAGAGAATCACCTTCCACAAAGCTCGACAGTTCGTACTTAAGGTCTTCCTGCTCTTGGTTTATCTGTGGTTGTTCTTTCACGTTCCCACTTCACAATCACATCAACAACAGATGACTTGGGCGGGGCTGAAATGTGTCTAATGGATATGTTACTCGGGCGGTTTCCAATAAAATGTTTATGTTCGAAGTCACTACGCTCTCCTGACCGAACCATTCTGGTGTTATTGCGTCTTAAATGACAACGCAGTACACTGGACATCCTTTTACACTGGCGGGTCCAGCATCGTGACTTGTAGTGGTCAGTTCTACATCACATAGGGGTGTCCATGTACTTTTGATCATATAAATTATATTGTCCAGAGAGCTTATATTCCTGTGTATCTGCGCTGTGCAGCAGTGAATGAGCCTGAACTGTATACACGGGTGTGTGTGTGTGTGTGTGCGAGCAGGACAGCGCGGACGAGCGCCGGCTGTCTCGTCTGGAGCGCGTGCTCCAGCAGCTGGTGCCGGCGGCGCTGCCGGCCGAGCAGCGGGCCAGAGAGCTGCACGCCGCACTGCTGCTCGCCTCGGCGCTCGACAAGGTGCGTACCCCGGCCACCTGCGCCCCAGTCTAAGCAGAATCATTTTCTATGTTCTGGCTCACTAGCTCAATTTTATAAAAAATAAAAAATTGTTCGTTAACACTCACAATTTTTTATTTTTCACAAAGTAGACAAATTTTGGGGCTAAGAAAAAGTTGAAAAAAGGCTTTTTATAATTATTCTTTTAAAAAAGACGTTTTTCAAAAAAGTCACAAATAGGATAAATTTTGGAACTAAGAAAAGCTATAAAAATGCTTTTTTAAAAAGTTGTTTTGAAAATAATTTAAAAAAAAACGAGTTTTTCACAGAAGTCAAAAATAGGACAATTTTTGGGACTAATAAAATTATGTAAAAATGCTTTTTTTTTAATTCTTTTTTAAAAATAGTAGTTAATTACCTAATTTATTTAATTACATTAATTCAAGTATGGGAAATGTATGTAAAATAAATGGTTTTTTATTATAGTTATTATACTATTATATTATCATCATCATCATCATTTAAGACTGATTATGTCTTTCAGCGTTCAGTCTGGAGCATAGTCCCCCTTATGAAATTCCTCCATGATCCCCTATTCAGTGCTAACATTGGTGCCTCTTCTGATGTTAAACCTATTACTTCAAAATCATTCTTAACCGAATCCAGGTACCTTCTCCTTGGTCTGCCCCGACTCCTCCTACCCTCTACTGCTGAACCCATGAGTCTCTTTGGTAACCTTGCTTCTCCATTGCGTGACCCCACCATTTAAGCCTGCTCGCCCTTACTGCTACATCTGTAGAGTTCATTCCCAGTTTTTCTTTGATTTCCTCATTGTGGACACCCACTTTCATATCCGTAACCTCAACCTTGTTGATAAGGTAACCTGAATCCACCCAGCTTTCGCTCCCATACAACAAAGATGGTCGAAAGATTGAACGGTGCACAGATAACTTAGTCTTGGTACTGACTTCCTCCTTGCAGAAGAGAGTAGATCGTAGCAGAGCGCTCACTGCATTAGCTTTGCTACACCTCGCTTCCAGTTATTTCACTATGTTGCCATTCTGTGAGAATATGCATCCTAAGTACTTGAAACCGTCCACCTGTTCTAACTTTGTTCCTCCTCTTTGGCACTCAATCCGTTTATATTTCTTTCCCACTGACATTCCTTTCGTTTTGGAGATGCTAATCTTCATACCATAGTCCTTACATTTCTGATATAGCTCTGAAATATTACTCTGCAAACTTTCAATCGAATCTGCCATCACAACTAAGTCATCTGCATATGCAAGACTGCTTATTTTGTGTTCACATATCTTAATCACACCCAGCCAGTCTATTGTTTTCAACATATGATCCATAAATAATATGAACAACAGTGGAGACAGGTTGCAGCCTTGTCTTACCCCTGAAACTACTCTGAACCATGAACTCAATTTACCGCCAACTCTAGCTGCTGCCTGACTATCCACATAAAGACCTTTAATTGCTTGCAAAAGTTTGCCTCCTGTTCCATAATCTCGTAGAACAGACAATAACTTCCTCCTAGGAACCCGGTCATATGCCTTTTCTAGATCTATAAAGCATAGATACAATTCCCTGTTCCACTCATAACACTTCAACATTATTTGCCGTAAGCTAAAGATCTGGTCCTGACAACCTCTAAGAGGCCTAAACCCACACTGATTTTCATCCAATTGGTCCTCAACTAATACTCGCACTTTCCTTTCAACGATACCTGAGAAGTTTTTACCCACAACGCTGATTAAAGAGATACCTCTGTAGTAGTTAAAATCTTTTCTGTTTCAATGTTTAGATATTGGTGTGATTACTGCTTTTGTCCAGTCTGATGGAACCCGTCCCGACTCCCAGGCCATTTCAATTATCCTGTGTAGCCATTTGAGACCTGACATTCCACTGTATTTGATGAGTTCCGACTTAATTTCATCCACCCCAGCTGCTTTATTGCACTGCAATCTGTTGACCATTTTCTCCACTTCCTCAAATGTGATCCTATTTCCATCATCAGTCCTATACCATTCTACCTCGAAATCTGAAACATTACTGATCGTATTTTCACCTACATTGAGCAACTCTTCAAAATATTCCCTCCATCTGCCCAAGGCATCCACAGGATTCACCAGCAGTTTTCCAGACCTGTCCAAAATACTTGTCATTTCCTTCTTACCTCCCTTTCGAAGACTGCTAATTACACTCCAGAATGGTTTTCCAGCAGCTTGACCCATAGTCTCCAACCTGTTTCCAAAGTCTTCCCAAGATTTCTTCTTGGATGCTGCAATTATCTGTTTGGCTTTGTTTCTTTCTACAACATAACTTTCTCTGTCTACCTGAGTTCTAGTATGTAGCCATTTTTGATACGCCTTCTTTTCCCTTTTACAGGCTGCCTTGACTGTGTCATTCCACCAAGCTGTTTGCTTCATCCTACTTTTACACACTACTGTTCCAAGACATTCTTTAGCCACTTCTAGTACTGTGTCCCTGTACCTTGTCCATTCCTTTTCCACTGGCTGTAATTGACTACATTCAACTAACTGTTACCTTTTTGAGATCGCTATTATGTACTTGTGCCTGATTTCCTTATCCTGAAGTTTCTCCATTCTTATCCTCCTACATATAGACCTGACCTCCTGCACTTTCGGCCTCACAATCCCAATTTCACTGCAGATTAAATAATGATCAGTGTCATCAAAGAATCCCCTGAATACACGTGTGTCCCTCACAGCCTTTCTGAATTCCTGATCTGTTATTATATAGTCAATGACAGATCTGGTTCCCCTGCTTTCCCAAGTACACCGGTGAATGTTTTTATGTTTAAAAAAGGAGTTTGTGATTACTAAGCCCATACTGGCACAGAAATCCAAGAGTTGTTTCCCGTTCCTGTTGGCCTCCATATCCTCTCCAAATTTACCCATAACCTTTTCATACCCTTCTGTTCGATTCCCAATCCTGGCGTTAAAATCACCCATGAACAGAACACTGTCCTTGTCCTTCACTCTAACAACTACATCACTGAGTGCCTCATAAAAACTATCCATCTTATCTTGATCTGTCCCTTCACAATGCGAATATACTGACACAATCCTAATTTTCTTGCTAGACACTGTCAAATCTATCCACATAAGTCGTTCGTTTACATACCTTATTGCAACTACGCTGGGTTCCATTTCTTTCCTGATGTAAAGCCCTACACCCCATTGTGCTATTCCTGCTTTGGCTCCTGACAGGTAGACCTTGTATTCTCCCACTTCCTCTTCTTTCTCTCCCCTTATCCGAATGTCACTAACAGCTAAAACGTCCAGCCCCATCTTACTTGCAGCCTCTGCCAGCTCTACCTTCTTTCCAGAGTAGCCCCCATTGATATTAATAGCTCCCCATCTCATTACCATTTGTTTGCCAAGTCGTATCTTAGGAGTCCCTGGTTTGTCAGTTAGCGGTGGGACTCTCTCACCTCAAAAGGTCCGAGGCATTTTGCTCTGATTGTTGCCAGTATCATATTTAAAGTACCAGGGAAGCAGGTTGCTAGCCTTACTTGCCCCGAGTCCCATTGGGTTTTACCCCTAACGGCTGAGGGACTAACCGGTGGATTTGGTAGTCTTTACCGTATGAGCACAAAGGTGACCACGACTCAGAATATGTCCGAGATGCCCAGCCTTATTCCGAAGTAACTGGTATCCCGACTGTCGGGACCACTTACTTGGCCACTCATACGTTGCCCGTGGTTCATGAACTAGGACATGCCTACAGGAACCCACACCATGAACCACACTCTTATATTGTATTATATTATATTATTATTAGGTGAAAGGGATAGTAAAATGATTTTGTATGTTCTGGATAACTAGGTCTATTTTGTGAAAAATAAAAAATTTATTTTTTTATAAAATTGAGCTAGTGAGCCAGAACATACAAAATCATTCTACTAATCTACCGCCCTGTACTCTTGTCGACACCTCGGCAGCAGCTAGTTGCCACATAGCTCACAAAACAATGCGTAACTTACATTTCGTTCAAGACGCCACAACTTCCAAAAATGTTTGTTTGTTCTCGTGGCCTTTAATTTAACTTATGGTAGGAAATTGTAAAAAACACAGATTGAAATTTTAGGAAGATTTCATGACTATGTTAGCAATGTTTCACCGTTCTGCAATTGAAGCTACCTGTTTATATTAGAGTAATGCAGGCGCGTGATTTATCTGTGTACTGTCCACTGAGCTGTGGTGTGCAAGATAAGAGGGCAGTGAAACTTCGCACAACTTGACGAAAGTTGCCCAAAGTCACGGGCACTAGATTTTTGTTTAAGCCTTATGACATCAATAGCTGTGTAAGGTTTTGTTTTATTGTTTTATCGTTCTTTTACCCCACCCCGAGACGAATCTCAAGATATGCGCGTCATTAACTGATTACCTCCACTTCTCCCATGTTGTCTGCATTTCTTGTTTCGCAGCCTCATACCACTTTTGTACAGGAACTATAAAACACACGTACGCAGTTATGATCTGTTTTTACATTAAGCAATTCATTATTGTATTAAATATTGTTCTTCTGTTTCTTTAGAATGACCATGTGCTGCACGCCTCTTATTTTTTTATACTCGCAAATAATGCGATAGTTATAAAATGTGTAGCGTTTTTCATCTATAAATTTCTAAATTTTTTTAAACTTTCGTTCTTAAATTTTAATACTCTTATCTGACTTTCATTTATTTGTAGCATATTTTTTTGTACAGCCTTCTGAAGAAGATCACAGAATGCCTAAAACCGGTTAAGAAAATAAAATTTCTATTGTGCAACTGGTTGCTGATTATTTAAAAAAAAAACTGTATTGGACGTGATTTGAAAAGAGTCCAACTAATTATTTACATCGATATAGCACTGGGAATCGGATGACGATAAATTATTTCACTCCAGAAATCAAACACATATCAAATTAATAGTAGTCCAGCACTAAAAATAGCAAGGTTATGTCATCTGTTGAAAAATACATCAATGTTCGTTAATTCAGTGAGGTTATCCGATACGATTCTAACTGATCTACTTACTTAGCTACCATAAGGTATACAAGTGGTTCGAAAACGTACAGTAGATATAGAGTTTACACAGTTCACAGTCAGAAGGCGAATATAACATCTCTCGATTTACATTTAGGCCATTCTGCGGCGTGAGGAAATCTGACTGTTTTGAAATGGCGAATGCTAGTCAAGCACCGAGCGGGCTGGCGCAGTGGTTAGGACACTGGACTGGCATTCGGGAGGACGGATTAAGGTTTCCCGTGATTTCCCTAAATAGCTTAAGGCAAATGGCGAGATGGTTCCCTCGAAACGCCACGGTCGCTTTCCTTCTCCATCCTTACACATTTCAAGCTTGTGCTTCGTCTATGACATAGTTGTCGACGGGACGTTGAACACTAATCTCCTCGCACTGTTGGCCAAGCCTGAATATGATTCCGTTTCTGATGGTCTTCTACTGACGAATTATCTCATTTTATTGCGTCACATAGAGACATGTCTAATGAGAAAAAATAATACCCAAGTAACACTGATGTAGAAAATAAAGTGGAAAGAAATGAACCATATGCGAAACAAAGTACTTGACTCTTTGCGGGTAACTCAGCATCCCACATTACTTCAAATTTCACGAAAATATTTCTTCGCAGACGGAGTTCAGTATTGTAACCTCAGTGATTAACTTTATGGAGACTTCTTCAGAAGTAATCCGAAACCACTGATCTGTCTGTCTCTCTCTCTCTCTCTCTCTCTCTCTCTCTCTCTCTCTGTCATCACTGCTGTCTGCGTAAAATGTGCAGAACTTACTCAGAAATGGCTCCGATATGCAGATGAGAAATTGGCGCAGGAAAGAAAAAGAAGACATTATCTCGTTAGCAGATTTCACCCCGGGGCTTTAACAACTGATATATTCCGTGGAATACGCTTCTATGATTGATATTTAATTGCGTTAATGACAATTATATAATATAGTACGATTGCATTGGTAATTATCTCATACAATACGATTTCACCTTTTTGCATAATTAGGATCGTTGTACAAGATGGTTATGATTATACTTTCATTACTTGATCCATAATAGACGAAAAACTGTTTACCGTATGGGTACTTAATTTTATAGAGTTGATGTTCAGACTATCTGCTGCAGGATTTCTGTTGTTAGTGGTGTCACGACTTCCCATTAGGCGCCGCTACTGCTACCACGTTATATGTTTGAAACGCAAGCATCAGTATGCGCTACAGTTCCACACAGTCAGCACGGTTCTGGACAAGGAGAGCATTACTTCACGTGTAAAACTGTTTCATCAAAACAACGGCAATAGTACTGTCGCTCTTCGCGACGCATTAAAGGAATATGGAGAAGTCCTCTTTCCGCACCGGTGTTGAAGAACGTGGTACGGAAGTTTGAACTAACTGGCTATTTGGGAATTGATTCTGAAGGAGGCCGACGGCCAATTGCGGTGCAAGTTGTTGAAGTGACTGTCGCCGTGGCTGAGAACGCTGGACGCAATGTGCGATCTGCAAGCAACGCACGAGCTGTGTCACGACAGCTGCACATTCCATGGTCCACTGTTCGGAAAGAGCTGTGAACAACTGTGAAATGGTACCCATACATACTTCCTGGCTGTCTGGATGCAGATGGTCGTCAAACTGAGCAACGTTTGTAACCTGGAACGTAAACATGGTACGCAATTGAGAATTGTTATCCTCTTACGTGAAAATGAAAATGTGTTTCTTTCAGTTGTTTGTTCGTTATTTCAAATGGTTCAAATGGCTCTGAGAACTGTGCGACTTAACTTCTGAGGTCATCAGTCACCTAGAACGTAGAACTAATTAAACCTAACTAACCTAAGGACATCACACATATCCATGCCCGAGGCAGGATTCGAACCTGCGAGCGTAGCGGTCGCTCGGTTCCAGACTGGAGCGCCTAGAACGGCACGGACACTCAGGCCGGCGTTCGTTATTTCACTTCTTCATGTTCGTACAAATGTTTCCGTATCACGATCACTAGTTTTTCATGGGACCTCTCTCAAATAGAGAAAATTATCATCAAACTGTATACTAAACACTCAATCGTCTGACTGAGTATGGATGCTTTTCGCAAGTAGGTAAATTGATTAAATCCCTCAAAATTTCCCACATATGAAGACTGAGCATCGGATAGGGAGAAAATTTGGCGTTAGTCACTTCGATGTTCAGGCTGTTAGTCCTACCTGAAATTACAAATGGAATGCGAAGAAAATCGTCTGTGCCTTTTCCAAAGGAACCGTCCTGGTATTTCTTAATGAATTTAGGGGAACTAGCTCAAAGCGAGACCAGTGCCTTACCACCTTCCTCTCCCTCCCCCCCCCCCCCCCTCGCTGGCCAGCCGGAATGGCCGTGCGGTTCTAGGCGCTACAATCTGGAACCTCGTGACCGCTACGGTCGCAGGTTCGAATCCTGCCTCGGGCATGGATGTGTGTCATGTCCTTAGGTTAGTTAGGTTTAAGTAGTTCTACGTTCTAGGGGACTGATGACCTCAGATGTTAAGTCCCATAGTATTCAGAGCCATTTGAAACATCTCCCTCCCCCTCCCCCCTCCAACTCCCCCCTCCCTCCCCCCCCCCCCTCCTAGTTCGAAGGAATCCACTTCAGATGCTTGACTTTTCCAGACAATACTCTCAACCGCTAAAACTATCGAGATACATAAAGATAACCATCATACATTTTTCTCACAAAATGCGTACTGATAATATATTGTATTACGTAAAGACATGGAACAATACAGAGTAGCTCGTACGAAATACTTAGAAGCAAAACCAACTGGAAATCTAGTTGACACATTAGACTTCCGTTAGAATGAAAAGATGGCGGAAACCTGATAGAACTGAAGTGGAGGACTAGATCTGTACGTTCATTCCGCAGTAGAGGCACCATAGAACGACTTTCAGACCATTTCTATGCCGTTCTGCACTCGAATAACAAGCCTACTTCAAAGCTGTCAGATGCTTATTACTATTTTCTGATTGCACTAACTGGATGGTTTTCACAAAAATGTAAGAACTAGTGATTACTATTACTTCCCATTGTTGTGAAGATAGGACCACGATAGAAACTGCGGAATAACAATTTCGTATTTATTACAAGCTGTCTCGTTGGAATACACGTCTTTCTTTTCCCCATTTAGTACTTCTGGGGCCAGAATCGATGATTTCCGTGATTAGTTGCCATTCACTCTACGAATGTATATTTCATCTGAGAAAACACGATTCAATTATATTCAGAGTTTTCTCGGATGTCAAACATAATCTTTAATGCGAGGAAGAAGTTTCTGAGAATATATGAATGTAGCTTAGCTTTGTATGAAAGTGAACCGGGACGGTGGGAAAACTGGGAAAGAGAGAATCAATACGTTCGAGATAAGTTGTTGCAGAAGACTGCTGAAAATTATATAGACTGATACAAAATAAGGAGGTCGTCCGCACAATCGACGGGTTAAAGAACGGCTGGAAAACTCTGACAAGAAGAAGGGAAATTACGGTAAAGTGTATTTTGAAACATGTAATGATTTCCTATCCAACCAATAATCGAGAAAGTTTGGTGTAAGTCATAGCGGTCCGCAATACACCGATCATAAGACGGACAGAAGAAAGATCTGATTATACTATCCATTGCACTAAGAGCTTTTCATGTAACTTTTACAGATATTGATCCAGCCTCTCTCCTAGCTACCGACAGATATCTGCGGAGCTAAAGATTTACCTTCAAGGTGTATCAAGCCAAGTTGCTACTTAAAATTGTCCTTCCCGTCTCCCTTACACGGTCTCCTTTTGTTTGGCGTCTTGTCAGGCGGACATGTAGAAATACGTATAAAATGTTTTGACTTTTGGTCCGAGATTGTCTACGTTATGCCATAAGACTGACATATCGTCCGTTAGGCCATCAGCACGAGTGAGCCAGAAAGAGCTTCATTATACACTACATTCCAATCCTTTACTCTCAGAAATCTTCGTCTGTAGTTTTACTGCACTAGTTCCAGCGTGGTGTCGTGACTCGCGATATCGCTTACAGCTGAGATTTTCAAATTTACTGTTACACAAATATTCCTTTCTCACATACTAGCGGTCAAACGTGAGTACGAAGGGTACTCACAGTTGAGGCCAGTATAATAAACGAAATTATGTCGCATTTTACAACAGTGGTGAAATCAATAAGACCATTTCGATACACATGAAAGAACATACGAACATATGAATTTCTTTCTGTTCTAGTGAGACACTAAAAACTCTTTTACTCGCATGTTTGTTTGCTTTGTCACGGCCCGTATGCTAGTATCTCAATGTTATTAAAATGGAGGTAAACGGTGCTGACGCCTGTGGCAGTACGGAACCTCCAATGGATACGTTGTGTGACTGTGGGATCTCCGAAGACACAGCGGGTCATTGTCGTCATGTATTAAGGACGCTGGATCTCAAAACAACATTGAGGAACGAGGCCAACTGGCCAGCCTGGAAGATACTGCAGCCGATGTATCCAAGAATATTAAGGAGAGCTGCTCTGGACACTGACTCCCACGTCAGCATCCTCCTCTGCTAGCCAGGACCTCGTTCCGACGAAGAGAAAACAAAATGAGGGTCGCGACTAATGAAGCAAACGGCTATCATCTAAACTGCCCTTCACGTTGATGGGAGCGTTTGCAAAAGTGTGGATTCTGAGATGATGAAATGGAATCGTGGAATCGATCGCCGCAGTGGAAACGCTGCCGACGTGCCGTCCTGTGCGCGTGTGATCCAGCAGAACGTGGCTGTTGACAGGGCTAGCTGGAGGGCGGTTTCAGTTCTGGAATGTGACCTTCAGCAGCTTAGACGTATACATCTGCAAGGAAACTTTGGCACTAATGAATAAACAAATCAAAGAAGTCTAGTGATAGAAGTAAATAGTTCTTTTTGTGTTTTTCGTTTTTTTTGTTTTCTAGTACTAGATCGTAGCAAGTAGTAATAACAGTTACACACAGAACTAATTGTACACGAACGTATGGTTTGTAAGAGCAATATTAACTACGTAGATAACATATTATAATTGTGAAGAATAAAGCAATAATAAAATAAATACTGATCACGAATTACGACAGCCCTGAGCCCTTTCTTTACTATAGCTAAACATCTGCGTTGTACATTCTCCGTCAACTGCGGCAGCAGGTATGTAGAAAAAAATAATTAAAAAAGTAAATATTTAAAATAAAAGTTAACACCAAGCACTTGCCTGGAAAAAACTAAATGTTTGAAATATAGTACGTTGTATTGAAAATGTGTAACATTATAATGAATGAAGAATAGTGGCACTACAAGAAGCGTTGTACGACCTGTTACAGCTGTACCCACGTGAGAAGGAACTGGCGAACAGCGCCCTGCAACGGAGCACACCAGTCGCCTGCAACCTGACGCAGCTGCAGACCCGATACGGATTCGTGAGTATTTCACTGTGTGCACTTTATGCACCAGTGCAGCTATAGTGACAGACAGCTGCACAAACACAAATCATGGCTGATTAGTATCCATAGAGTCTATCTCAACAGATGATGCTATCTGTTGGTTTACAACTTGGAATAAGCGAGTGGCTCTCAAAGGTCGATGACTTCCCACCATGTGACGCCTATTAGATACTTTATAGTCATTTATAGGACAGTTAAGAATATGATATTTACCACCACTCATCTTTGCTGCCGACTGCATGTTCTTAGTGTCGTTCTCCATCACCACATTCTGAAGGATCTAGACAGCGCGACGGTCGAATTATCCTGGTGACCTTATAGTGCCTGTGAATGTTGTACGGTCACACCAATAGCGTGCACTCATGAAATATACCTAGAGAATCTACTGGTAATCTTGATATACTTAAATTTCTGAAAGTGAGACACTTCACTAACAATTGAAAACAAAGTTACGAAACAAGAATTTCAGCATAGTCATGTGACAAAATGTGACTGAAAAATGGCTAAGGAGAATCGAAGGGTGTAATTTAACATTATAACGATATAGATGATTTCATATACTTTGATTGTAAGCTTCATTTGTAGCTTTCTAAACGCTCTTTGGAACATTCTGATTCATCGATGCGCAATCATGTTCTAACACATCTGTACATCTTCTCATACTGGTATCAGCCACAAAGTGAACTTGATGAACCACTCAAAAACCACATTCTGGCTTGCCGGAACCACAGCAGCTGTCGTTAGCCAGCGTGTGTGCTTGGTTCAGCCTTTTCTCCGGAACGTTACACATCTCGCCGGTTCAGGATGTTGGCATAAATAATACTGAAAGAGGGGAAAACATTTTGTCAATTCAGACATGTTTAATGCAACGCGTTTATTTGGCCACTACAGCCATATTCTGTTAACATATTATTAACACAATATATGCAGTTTTGCCTCGTTTAACGAACGCTGAGAAAATAAGCTCGCAGAATTTTAGAGGAAATTTCCAAACATCACACACAGATGAAAAACTATTTGGGCACGACTTACTAGAGCTGTGTCTAAAACTGTGTTGCAGCGTTTAACAACAGCGACATGAAATTTAGTCGACTGATACCGACGTTGATGTGAATTCGAGGATTTTGCTTTGCATCAAACATAAATCGGCGGTCGCATTTTTCGTTCATGATCCATAGCTGAGTACAAATGTAGAAACGAGTTCATTGTCTGTTGTGACAGTGTGACATGAGCAGATGCTTAATGTGCGCCAGAGAGAAACAAGACATCCATATAAAATAATCTCCAGCGAGAAGATACTGATGACTAGCGTCAGTTACTCCAACGGGAATGAACTGTAGCCACAATACGAGGGAAAGTTCGAATACAATTTATTAATATGGCGCTTAAGTTACTTTTATTCTGTTAACGATACACTTAGTCTGAACTGGCGATACACTGATGTTTGAAGTACAGCGTAAGAGTTCCTCCGTATTGTACCATGCGCGCAAGGTGCTTTAAATCTCCACCTATATAAGAAGATTATGGTCATCTGCTACATACAACTCACTGGAAAATAATACACGTTGCAGAAAACGACAGCGTCCGTAGAAGCCAACATGCATTTCCTAAAAGACGACTATCCGATACTTAGCTTGCACTACAGTTGCCAAACGATATCCGATTTACCATTAATTGTGGTAACCAATTCGAAAGGCATATCTAGACTTGAAAAAATTCAGTCTCACACCGACGTCACACTGTGTCGGAATGGTTTGCGAATGGATTAAAATTTGGTCGATAATTAGAACGCAGTTATTTACGTCAGACGGAAAATTACCTATAGGTATCTGGAAACTCTAATGATATCGCTAATATTCATGTTACGTATTAGTGACTTACCGAATGGTACTGGCTGAAATCTCATACTTTTCCCAGATGATGCGGGCTCCGTTTTTCTGTTTTACCATTTACCACCACCACTCACCCGCTGGTGTACACCACGGATTACGAGTCCCTCTTGTAAAGATTACAAATGTAGCAACCACCAGTCACTTCGGAATATCCGTAAAACGTTTTCGTCGTTGCTCAGTTGTCTAATAGTGGTGTCTGAGTGCTACGCACGATAGTTTCTCAAAACAGAATCCTAGCCGCAAGGGTGGCAGGACAACGTCTGCTGCTGTAGAGATGAAGTTTTGCGGCGGCCAAAGTCCGGAAACTTTACTGGTAGGAGGGTTGCAGAGACGGAACTCCAGTCCTGAACCGAAAATCAGTGTGAAACCCTCGGAGCAGTTGCCTTACGGTGCGTGCTTTGGCACGGAGCGGTAGATGCCGTTCTGGAATGACATAGCTCATGTAATACGATATAGACAGCTGTAAATCAATAAACATAATTGTCTATACATGCTTAAAATTCCTGTAAATGAAGGTGAAAGCCCATTATACGTGTATAACTGCTTTAAGAGATAGATTCCGTGCAAATTCCACACCTCAGTGGGTTGATATCAACAACAACAACAACAGCAATAATAATTACAATAGTATATACTAGCTTAGCGCCTGCTGCTTTGATCGGCTAGATTGTATGGTCTGCACAGATTATTTTTTAATTTTTTTCATCCAATTTTTATATTATTCACAAATTGAAACACCTTATAAACTTTTCACGTTAATTAATGCCACAGAAGCATGGTCTTTTCCGAATGTACTTATGACCAAAAAGCGATTCTTGTAACTTGAGTCCACGGTTTTTGTTAATCATACCTTTTGCGTTCTTGTTGTAATATTTCCATAGAAAGTGTCACCTCCAGTCACAGATTTCTTTGTATCTAACCAAAAAGTGAAACACTAATTTACACAGCTTTAAAATTTTTTTAATATAACAAAATATTTTCTTACAAATTTTCATCCAGCGTTCCACCTCCTTAGGGGCTGAATTTCCGAAAACAGTGAAATACATATTTTTTTTATTTCTTACAGAAAAGCTAAATACAAATTTTCATAGATTTAGGTTTGAAAATATTTTCATAATTAATCCTTTAATAAAACTTTTTATCCCCTATTTAATTGCCTTGCGTGGTGAATTTCCAAAAACTAAAACACGTATCTTTTTAGTTCTAATCGAGAAGTCAAATGCCAATTTTCATAGATGTAGCTTCAAAAGTGTTTTAGTAATTCCTTAATAATGTTTTATTTCAAAAAATCTTTCACCTACAGTTTTACACCCTTAAGGGTTTAATTTATAAAAATGCTGAAACACGTATCTTTTTTATTTCTGGCAGAGGAACAAAATACCAATCTTCGTAGTTCTGGCTTCGGAATTGTATTAAGAGCGACATACTTTCAAAAAGCCTTTCATCCCCTATTTCACCCCCTTAGGAGTTCAATTTCTAACAATCTTTCTTAAACGATGCTTACAGTATAATATCCCACCATCTCCAAATTTCAAATTTATATCCTTAGCGAGCTGGGAAATGATGAGTCGATGAATCAGTGTGGCCCTGTTTCACCCCCTTAGAGGCTGAATTTAGAAAAAAGTTAAATACTTATCTTTTTGTTTCTAACAGGGAAGCCAAATACATATTTTCGTAGATTTAGCTCCAGAAATGCTTGCGTAATGAAATATTCATATAAAACTTATCATCCCCTATTTCATGCCCATAAGGGTTGAATTTCGAAAAACAGTGAAATACCTATTTTTTTTATTTCCAGCGAAGAATTAAACTGAAATTTTCATGGATTTAGCTTTTCACAATGAAATATTGTCATAAAACGTTTTGTCCTTTTTTGCACCCCCTTAGGTGTTGAATTTACAAAAACACAGAATCACTTATTTTTATTTATAATCTGTAAGTCAAATACCAGTATTCATAGATTTAGCTTTAAAAATTCTTTAGTAATTCTTTCATAATGATTTATATTTAAAAACTTTCACTCCCATACGAGTTAAATTTCCAAAAATGATGGAAGACCTATTCCTTTCTTCTGCCCCAGAAACCAAATACCAATTTTTGTAAGACTAGCTTCAAAACTGCCTGAAGAGCGACTAATTTTTAAAAAATCTTTCATCTCCTGTTTCACCCCTTGGGAGTGTAATTTCGAAACATCCCCTTTTCACAGGCTCTTACGGTATAAGATCGATACCCTCTCCAAATTTCAAATCCTTAGTGGTTTGAGCTTGGCGATTTTGAGTCGGTGAGTCAATGAGTCAGTCAGTCAGAACATGAGATTATTATTATTATTATTATTATTATTAAAAACAATGAAGTGTGGAATTTGCAACTGAATACGGATTACTTTGAGGCAAACAGAATACTGATAGAGAGGCATTGTGCAGGCATCATCTGACTTTATACGAAGTACGCGTGAGATGGCAGACATTGGTGGTTGCTAACATCACAGTAGATCAATAGGCTTGTATCAGCGGTGACTCTGATCGGCATCGCTTACAATAATTACCAAAGTCTCGAGTGGCCTTCCAGCAGACGCTAGAGTGCGTGACTCATTGGCCAAACGACAAGAATTCAAATTATTCCACAGGAAATCTGAATGTTTCCTCTCTCTTAATGCACTCTATTAAAAAGCAAACAATAGCCGGAAGAAATGTTCAGTCTTAATGCATACCAGAGTATTGTTCACTTTGAAAGTATGTACTCAATCTTAAAACTGCGTGTCGTGTTTGGCAGCAAATTTTATACTCATTAGTGGGTATGATGTCAGGTTTGAGGTCATGGTTTAAATTTGCTCAAGGGAAATTTCCATTGAAACATGTGGTACTGAAAATTACATCTGCCAATGAAATTATGTTGTATGTTCGGATGCAGTGATTGACGCCGGCACGGGCGCGTGTTGCAGCTGGACTGGAGGTCGCTGCTAGAGGCGGTGTTCTCGGCCAACTTCTCGGACTCTGAGCTGTTCTACGTGGCGGCTCCGGATTACCTGTCCCGTCTGCACAGCACCTTGATCCGATTCTCCAAGAGGTAAGTAAGGAGCTGCTCTTTTAATCAGAGGTATTCATCACCAAAAGTCCAATACTCTATTAACTACACTGAGGTGACAAATGTCCTGAGATAGATATGCCATATAGTTAAGGCTAACAGGCTATTGACCTCCTTCTGTGCGGATGCACACGCATTGACCGAACTCTTACGGGACTCGGTAAGACTGTCTGCCGCGAGTAATGAGTGTAATGGGCAGGGGCACTATAAATGTGTGTGGGCATTAAGTTGGGAGTGTGGGTCTCACGGGGAGCGCGCAAGGGATAAATCCCTGCAGTCGCTCTATCCTCTGTGCCCTCTGTGGCTCAGATGGATAGAGGGTCTGACATGTAAGCAGGAGATCCCGGGTTCGATTACGGGTCGGAGCACACATTTTGAACGGTCCCCATTGATGTAGGTCAACGCCTGTCGGCAGCTTAAGGTCTTGATTTAATTATCATATCCTCAGATAGAGATACGCACATATACAGACGGCGGTATTATCGCGGACACAAGGTATAAAAGCGCACTGAATTTTCGGAGCTGTCATTTGTACTCAGGGGATTCATGTGGAAATGTTTCCTACGTGGATATGACTTCACGACGGGAATCAACAGACGTTGAACGCGGAAGCATACACCATGCCTCCAGACCACAGTTTACGCGATTCTGGACAATTCGAGAGAATGATTTGGCCACCAAAATCTCCCGACTTGAACTCCATGGAAGATTTATGGGACATAATCGAGAGGTCAGTTCGTGCAAATAGCCTGCATCGGCAACACTTTTACCACTATGGTCGATTTCAGAGGCAGCAAGCTCAGTATTTCTACAGGGTACTTCCTACGACTCGTTGAGTCCATGCCACGTACAGCTGCTGCACTACACAGGGCAAAAGGAGATCTGACATTACATTAGAAGATATGCCATTACTCTTGTCACATCAGTGTACGTTACTAATATCCTTGAACATAAAATTTCACATTTTGCCATTGATCATACAGGGAATAATTTTTACTTTGATGCTTCAGGATGAGAAAAACTGGTAACAAGTGTGGGTTAGAGCAGTCATTTCCTACAATATAGCCCAAAAATCCAGTTGTGTGTCCTCGGAAACTTTCGCGACGGCATACAGGAATAAAACGTTCTCGGTTTTCCAGCCGCGTCAGTTCGAATAAAATCCTAGAGCTTTAGATGGCCATCTCCGCCATCGAAAGCTCGAGGATTTTATTCGAATTGACGTGGCTGGAAAACCGCGAACGTTTTATTCAAAAGTCCAGTTTTTTCTATTTATATCGCCGCAGCTATTCATCAAGTAGCGACCACACATTATGCAGTTAGAAAGAGGAATTGGGAGTTTTCTTGTTCAGCACTTTTCCTGTGTGTCTGAGATTGGCTCAAAGCTTGAAATAAATTCCTTGAAACTGACTACTATGACATCTCTACGATATGATCACGGTCCAGAACGACCCAGGTGGTAATAGTATGGCGGGAAGTTAAAATTCTAACATGATAATGCGTCACACCTAGGAAAATGGTTGGAAAAATGGACATGTCTTTATTATGGAACCAATTTCAAACATGTGTATTCACCATGAGCTCTAGAGCCCAACTGACTTAGTTCATATCGTCACCACCAGAGAGCACCATCGTGTCGTTCATATCGTCACCACCAGAGAGCACCACCGTGACGGCATCCAAGATGTTGTATTTTGGCGGGAAGAAGGTCAATTGTGCTACCTCCACTAACCTAACCCCCCCCCCCTCCAAGAAATGGCGGGAAGTTCAAATTCAAACATGATAATGTGTCACACCTAGGAAAATGGCGGGAAAAATGGACTTGTCCTTATTATTTAACCAGTTTCAAGCGTGTGGACTGAGTTTGGACTGCAACTGACTTAATTTATATCCATGCCATCAGAGGTCGCCACCATGATGTCATCCAAGATGGAGACTGTGACATCATTCAAGATGGCTGCACCCAGTGTATCCACCACGTGGCTTGGTACACAGAGGGCGCTGTCTTGAAGTCAGCTGATGATGCAAGTACCGTTAGACAAGAAGGTGACTTTGTTTTTTCGTCACTCAGATGACCGGAATTGGCGGTGCACATTCGGTCCTTGCTGAGCAGTCCTTGTCAGACCATCGTCATGTGTTCGATCATCGAGATGAATGTGCAGCTTTCAATAGCTGCCTGACATGTAGACATTCAAGGGAGGACTGTAGCCACAGATCAGTACATCACGTATGGAAGAGTATAATAATGGAGGAGTGTAGGTGGAATAAGTACGAGAATCCTGTTCAGCAGATTTCGGCAACGCAGAGGGATGGAGCCAGGATGCATATCGTAACTTGCACACGCTCATGCGTCACAGCGGTGTTCTCTCCTGGTGACAATATTAACTGAGTCAGTTGGGCTCCAGAGCTCGTGGCGAACACACATGCTTGAAATTGGTTACATAATAAAGACATGTCCCTTTTTCCTGCCATTTTCCTAGGTGTGACGCATCTCATGTTGGAATTTGAACTTCCCACCATTTTTCAGGCAGAGGGGGGCGTGGCACTTTCCAGGCAAAATTAAAACTTCCCCCCAAAATCCGCCTTCTTGGATGACGTCATCGACGCCATCTTGGATAACTTTACTTTGAGATAGAAAGCCTGTTGTCACAATACTGGTAATTACTGCATCAGTGATGAGTCTCACTGACGTTCATCATCGATCGCCGTAGATGCTACTGTTAGGCTTAAGCTGGGGGAACGAAAGGTAGTGTGTCACGGTACCAGATAGAGGTATCCTACAGCCGGTGAGTACGTATGATTTACGCTTTCCTTAAGAGAATTTGTAAGAAATATTTTTTATTCAACAACTTTCACAAAATATTCCACAGTGTGAACATATCCCCAACAAATTACGTCATCATATGAATACATTTTGTTGAGATGTTACTGTATCACTTAAAACAAGAAACTGTCTGCAGATGTGTTAGAAATAAAACGGGAGTGTTTTCCTTTCCATAAGGGGAGTCTAGATATGCATTCGAAGAGATTTTTAAAGTATATTGAGAGATGTTGTAAAACTGACATACTTTCTTTTTGGAAAAAATCCGCGATCAATGATTTTTCAATTAGTTGTTTGGCCGTCTAGCTTTCACACATTTCAAAATTTAAGGCTGGTGTCGGCTCGACAGACCCATCGTCGCACCTGAGTAAATTGACTACAAGCTAAATTGTAAAATTGTACAGGACGTTTGACTGTTATAAGTACAAACGAAAAGGGCGATAAAAGTGTATAATCCTAATACACATAGGTCCGGAAAGCAATAGTTTCTCCGAGACGACGTATGCACAAGCGCAGTCACGCCAGTATTATAATACTATTAATGATTAAGCCTGCGTTTATTTCGTGTCACTACAAATGTAGCGTAAATTACATACAGATAAACTGACGTCGTTTGATTTTATCTTCACTAAGGGTATTTAAGAAGTGGTAAATAATATTTCCACAACAAACGTATATTTCTTCCCTCGCCAGTACCACGATCTCCCAGGTGTCTCGACTAGCACCCGCAGCAATTTGTGTACTTCAGATTTTTTGATAGTGACGATGATCTCCGGGAACCCATTGTGGACGTTTGTCAACGAACCAGGAAGACGCCTGGGAGCTTTGAACGTGTGCCTGCATCGAGGAGGGGTCGCGCTGAAGCCTGTCATCACACGAACGACGTCCTTGTGGCATACGTGCTGTAAATCTTATCTCCATTTTGGACCCTCGGAAACTCTGTTATAAACTGTTCATATGCGCAGTCGTGATATGTAGTTTAAATCTAGACGGACAACAAAATTTGCTATTGAGAGATGTGTCACTTGGAACAATATCTACGTCGATTTTTCATCTTATGGTGACAACACACCGGTATCCGATCAAATTTAGACATTTACTTGCAGCAGGCTTCAAAATCCGTGCGTGTCGGCAATGTTTTTTAGGAGTCTTGTATTTATTTGCAGCGTAAAAATACTGTTAACAGGACGGCAATTTTAAGTGCCTGAAGAATTTTTCAAACGTTGGATCATAAATGTATCAAGATTTAACAATACAGGGGATAGAAGGTTTGATATGTAGATTCTAAAGACGAGGAGAAGTATAGTTCTATGGCGAAGTAGATCTGTCGCAAATTTTTTTTTACCATTTACATGCATAAATTAAATCTCCTGTGACGTTGAAGTGGTAACACAGGAAAATAAAAAATAGCTAAGACTGGCGAATAATCTGTGGAAGCATAGTGTTTTGGTATTATTTCTTGAGTCGCGTAAGATGAGAGATTTTTGTACTCGTATGTCCATCCTTCTGATTAGATAATACGAGGGCAGTTCAATAAGTAATGCAACACATTTTTTTTCTGAAACAGGGGTTGTTTTATTCAGCATTGAAATACACCAGGTTATTCCCCAATCTTTTAGCTACACAACACTATTTTTCAACGTAATCTCCATTCAATGCTACGGCCTTACGCCACCTTGAAACGAGGGCCTGTATGCCTGCACGGTACCATTCCACTGGTCGATGTCGGAGCCAACGTCGTACTGCATCAATAACTTCTCCATCATCCGCGTGGTGCCTCCCACGGATTGCGTCCTTCATTGGGCCAAACATATGGAAATCCGACGGTGCGAGGTCGGGGCTGTAGGGTGCATGAGGAAGAACAGTTCACTGAAGTTTTGTGAGCTCCTCTCGGGTGCGAAGACTTGTGTGAGGTCTTGCGTTGTCATGAAGAAGGAGAAGTTCGTTCAGATTTTTGTGCCTACGAACACGCTGAATTCGTTTCTTCAATTTCTGAAGAGTAGCACAATACACTTCAGAGTTGATCGTTTGACCATGGGGAAGGACATCGAACAGAATAACCCCTTGAGCGTCCCAGAAGACTGTAACCATGACTTTACCGGCTGAGGGTATGGCTTTAAACTTTTTCTTGGTAGGGGAGTGGGTGTGCCGCCACTCCATTGATTGCCGTTTTGTTTCAGGTTCGAAGTGATGAACCCATGTTTCATCGCCTGTAACAATCTTTGACAAGAAATTGTCACCCTCAGCCACATGACGAGCGAGCAATTCCGCACAGATGGTTCTCCTTTGCTCTTTATGGTGTTCGGTTAGACAACGAGGGACCCAGCGGGAACAAACCTTTGAATATCCCAACTGGTGAACAATTGTGACAGCACTACCAACAGAGATGTCAAGTTGAGCACTGAGTTGTTTGATGGTGATCCGTCGATCATCTCGAACGAGTGTGTTCGCACGCTCCGCCATTGCAGGAGTCACAGCTCTGCACGGCCGGCCCGCACGCGGGAGATCAGACAGTTTTGCTTGACCTTGCGGCGATGATGACACACGCTTTGCCCAACGACTCACCGTGCTTTTGTCCACTGCCAGATCACCGCAGACATTCTGCAAGCGCCTATGAATATCTGAGATGCCCTGGTTTTCCGCCAAAAGAAACTCGATCACTGCCCGTTGTTTGCAACGCACATCCGTTACAGACGCCATTTTAACAGCTCCGTACAGCGCTGCCACCTGTCGGAAGTCAATGAAACTATACGAGACGAAGCGGGAATGTTTGAAAATATTCCACAAGAAATTTCCGTTTTTATCAACCAAAATTGGCCGAGAAAAAAAAAGTGTTGCTTTACTTATTGAACTGCCCTCGTAAAATTATAAACATCCGACCAGTTGCAATGGATAAAGAAATTCTTTACCTAGGTTTCGACAAATATAAATTTGTCTTTTTCAGAAGGTAACAATATTACATTAATAAGGAATAATGTAAAATTTTTACCTTCTGAAGAAGACAAATTTATATTTGTCGAAACCTTGGTAAAGAATTTTTTTATCCATTGCAACTGGTCGGCTGTTTATAATTTTATTACGTGAAACCGTTGCTGATGTGCAGGTACGTTTAAAAAACTACTGATTAGAGGTTTGAGGGACTTCGGCCGTCCACATATGTTACATAATGGAACCCCTACAGCTGTCCTTACGATGTTATTTATTATATGGCTACCAGTTTCAACGCCTTACGCCACCATCTTGAGGCTTTAACTTACGTTGACGGGAATAACTAACATCGTAAACGTGATCCGATCAGTGGCCAACATCTGTGAACTGGTTTTCGCAGACTTCCTGTAACAACGACGTTGTGTCTCCAACCAACATGGTTGGTGAAACAACATAGTCATTACAGGTAGTATGCGAAAACCAGTTCATGAATGTTGGTCACTGATGGAAACGTGTTTACGATTGTAGTTAATCCCTTCAGCGTCAATTAAGGTTTGAAGGTAGTGTATTGAAGCACCGAAACTGGTAACCATATAATAAACAACATTGTAAAGACGGCTGCAGGTTTTCCATTTTCTTACATGAATTTTCCGAAAACAGCCAAATAAGAATCAGCGGTAAAGACCCAGGAGCGCTTTCCAGAGGAGGGGGGGCACAAAATATACGCTGTGAATTTTGTTGTGCTGCCCTTCACACATTACGTTGCGTTAAACAATAATCACTAGCGCTATTATTATTTCACTCCAGTCTGAATTACTGAATGTCGTGGTTATCGTGACGCGCACGAGCTTTTCAGGTCATAATGTCAGGATAAGTATCGCAAAATTGGCGCGGCTGCCTCCCACTCATGCAAGCGGATCCGCGCTTCTAAGGGTTAAAAGCGGTATAAAAACACGCTAAAAACGGCCAGCACACTTATAATCTACGAAAGTGCTTAAATCGTCTCCTTTTATCTGTTGCTGTGCATATTCTGTAATCTCACCTAACTGTGCAGTACTGTATTGTACACGTACGCATTGGAGGTCTTAACTGCCGTATTCAGGCTCATCTTTAAATATATGTCCAGGAGTTTAAGTCCTTCAGTATCCTGAACATGCCTGCTTTTTCATAAGCAATGAGAATTGAACGTCTTCTGTTTTTTAGTAACGGAAGTGTTATCAATCTGGGCGATACTGCTGTGCTTTGGAGTTCCTTCAGACCACCTGGTTGCGTGCAGAACCACTAATAACGATAACCACTTATGCGCCGTTTCCTGTACGACGACTTGCTTCTCTGTCACAGATGGTATCACATCAGTAACTTCTCATGTATCGAAAATCCGTCGCAAGACAAGGGGAATCTTTTTGTAATTCGCTTTAAAATGTACAACTACATCTCTGCTGACATACTACTGTAGTGATTTTGTTTTGAGACTGACGCCTAGAGAGTAGGCACCCACAAAAACCCGAATGTCTCACAAGATGTCACGTAACAAGGCGCACAGTTTTTCTTTGTCTTTTTTTTTTTTTTTTTTTTTTTTTTAAATTAGCTTTTGGTTTGAAGGCCATACGGCAACGCCTTAGATTTAAACAGGTTACAGCCTTCCCCAAACAGTCGCAGCTGGCCGAAAAGCACATCTGACAACATCTGTATAAGTTCTGGATGCACCACCGAAACATACGAGGGGCGTTCAGAAAGTAAGCTCCGATCGGTCGCGAAATGGAAACGAGTATGAAAATCCGATAAAGCCTTGCACAGATGTGTTGGGTAGTGTCTCTAGTATAACCCCAGTTAGCATCACGTCGCTCTTCTCATTTCTGAGCTCGCAGTGAGTGCGTAAAGATGTCTAGAAAATAGTGTCTGCCCCCATGTACGAGGGCCTGGTGAGAAATTTCGCCTGAAGCTATGCAGCTAACATTACATAATTGTCGTGCTGTTTCTTCTTCGAGACAATTCTCAGCCGCATTCTGCAGGGGCAATGAAGATGCTCCTGCATCGTTTTCAAATGGAAATGTGAGATTACCCACAATACAGTCCGCAATTGTCTCCCCCTGAGTTTCATCTCTGGTCACATGAACCGCTGTCTTTGAAGACAACATTTTGACACAGACAACGAGGTGTAGGCCAGCGTGGAGAATTGGCGGAAAGCACTGGCGGCTGCCTTCTATGATGAGGCTATTGAAAAGTTGGTACAACGCTATGACAAAAGTCTAAGTCAGAACGGCGACTACGTAGAGAAGTAGCTGAAAGGTGTAGCTAATTGACCACAATTCAGATCAGCTATGTGCACACGTACTATGAAAGCTAGTAAGATTACACCTATATACCTATCCAGTTACCATGCTTCATAAGAATCTATCTGAACGCATTATGTCGTCTGTACTAAGGAACACGCCGACTGGGATAAATGTATCTACACATTTCAAGAAATTATTAACTCCAGTCCAAATGATTCTACATTGTTGTCTCCGTACATGGTTTTAAAGAATGTTGAACCGCCGAACAAAAGTAAGAAATTAGTAGCATTTCCTGCTTCACGGCGACTACGTCACCATGAAGTCATTGTCATTGCAGTCAATAATGTTAAGCGTGCAGCTGAGCGAAGAAACAAACAACAGAAACAGGTGAGTCGTCTCCACTAATTTAAAATCGGTCAAAAAGTAATTAGTACATACTCATAATCTTTCCAGGAAAGTCAAAAATAGGTGCAACAAGTTCGAGTTGGTGTGGAGTAGTCTGTACAGAATAAGACATATTCCACATCCAAATGTTGTTCATGTAGAACGCTTCACTTGCGGATCGTACAGCAACTACCGTGGTTTACCTCCAGTTATGATCTGGTTCAGAAATGTCGACACTGCTGATCAGGTCCTCACTAAGCGTCACGCAATAGTCGCTTTGTTCTTGCGTCAGAATATTGGCACATCGTGTTGAGAAACATGCGACATGCTGAGGTCATTAGTCAGAATATTGTAGCACCTGCCACGGCTGGCTCTACTGTTACTACGAGATCGTCTGTTGTTTGGGAGCGGTTGGCGCGCTCAGCATTGCAACCTCTTCAATCTTGCTTTCAGCTCGAACCGTTTGCCGCCAACTAGTACGCACATCGTCCGCCAAACTGCCCGGCCGGCCGAAGTGGCCGTGCGGTTAAAGGCGCTGCAGTCTGGAACCGCAAGACCGCTACGGTCACAGGTTCGAATCCTGCCTCGGGCATGGATGTGTGTGATGACCTTAGGTTAGTTAGGTTTAACTAGTTCTAAGTTCTAGGGGACTAATGACCTCAGCAGTTGAGTCCCATAGTGCTCAGAGCCATTTGAACCATTCCAAACTGCCCTTCGCGAAAAACATCGGATCCGCCTAGACACAACCCTGCCACTCAGAGTGCCGTCAGCCTAACCTTGCTGCATCATCTGGAACGTTCGGCAGCGATTTGCCTAATTTCTGGCAGAACTTTATGTTTGTCCGTTGCGACATACTCTAGTTCTGACGCGCGCTGTGAAGTCACCGCAGTTGTGATTGCAGTGCTCGCACTCAACCGTCTCTTGCTGGAACGAGAAACCTACAAACCAGATACAACAAGTCGCTGCCATCTGTGCGCTCTAATGCACCACACCACCGTTATGCGCCCAATCTTATAATTTAACGACCTTACTACGTATTGTTAGTTACTTAGTTAGTTAGCAACACTCAGAGGTTATTCTCCCATACATCATAGGCTCTTCATATGTGTGGCCATAGTGTCCCTAGTTACTTCATAATTCATGAGGGTACTTTGAGTTCGTGGTTACAACTACAAAAATGGGTGATTTTTTTTCACCAGACGCGTTTCGCTTTTTTGAGGTAAAGCATCATCAGTGGTGATGATTTTTCGGCTGCTTTCTCGCTTACATCGGGAAATGCCGTGTGCCAGCACATCGTTGTTTTTCTGTGTTAGACACTTACAATTTTCGTCTACTTTTTAGATGTTCTGCAGCACTATGCATTTCTCACAACACACATTTATGCACACCTCTGTATTCTACTTGAAATACGAAAACAAACCGCGAGGGGTAGCCGCGAAATCTGAGGCGCCTTGCCACGGTTCACGTGGCTCCCCCGTTGGAGTTTAGAGTCCTCCATCGGGCATGGTTGTGTGTATTGTCCTTAGCGTAAGTTAGTTTAAGTTAGATTAACTAGTGTCTAAGCCTAGGGACCGATGACCTGAGCAGTTCGGTCCCATGGGAACTTACCTCCACCATTAATACGCTTGTTAAAATTACTTTTAAATTACAGGACGAAATATCAGCGCCTGCTGATGCAATGATTAAGGCACAGTCATCTACTAAGGGTGTCTTGCTTCCGACACAGATTGTGTTACGAATGTAATTTCGTCAAGTCAATTTAAAACAGAGAATACTCGTCCACTTGCACGGAATATGTCCTGTAACAACAAGTTGCGATTATTTACACTGACTTATGATCATGCACACAATCACTTGGAGGCGAGGTTAATATAACAAGGTCCAACTCCACATTAACACAGACGTATTCTTACAACACCAAACATCCAAAAACCAAAAAAAGTACGAACTCTTAACTCTACTTAGATGTGAAGGAGCCGTGACTTGCAGTATTTCAAGCCGGGGTGTTATTGCCTCCAATCGGCACAGGCCGTCTTCGAAGTCCCGTAAAATTGAAGCTTGTAGAGTAGGCCGGGAACTTGCCGAACAGGTTGCACGTGACGTCCGCTGGTCTTCCGCAACTCGCCGTTGCCAATCCTTAAGCCACCGGAGAGATTTGCCCCCGACCGATTTAAACACTCGTGGCTTCTCGAGTCCTGTATCGGAGAGCAGGAGATCCCCAAAACCAACAACTTGCCAATCACGTGCCCTCCGGCCAGCTGTGGTGGCCGAGCGGTTCTAGGCGCTACAGTCTGGAACCGCGCGACCGCTACGGTCGCAGGTTCGAATCCTGCCTCGGTCATGGATGTGTGTGATGTCCTTAGGTTAGTTAGGTTTAAGTAGTTCTAAGTTCTAGGGGACTGATGACCTCAGAAGTTTAGTGCTCAGAGCCATTTGAAACAGGACCCGCCAAACCAACAACACACGTCTCGACCAAAGATCCGAGCTCCCAACAAATGATCGGATCGATTACGGCAACCCATGTAGTTATTGGCGAGAAAGGTGTGCCGTGCCCGCCTAAATTAAAGCCGCCACGGCTCACCTGAAAACTACGGTCATATCTTTCGGCTGGATCGACTTGGCTGTTTTCGTTTTTTACGCCGGCAAACGACAGTAAACCTTAATACTTGACGTAAATTTCAACTTGATGTCTCTACCCGTTTCTGAGAAACGGGCGTCTTAACAGTCGGTCAGACAGACAGACAAAGTGATCCTATAAGTGATCCGTTTTTACCGACTGAAGCACGAAGCCCTAAAATTACTTTTCTATAGAAAAATAATACACATAATGGCTGTTGGGTGTATGTTAAGTTTCTAGAACTTATACGTTGAAATCGTAACGCAGCATGCCAAGAAGATGTCAAGTGCAAATCATCTTAATCTTTCTGACTTCGCAAAACATCGAGTCATCGGTAAGATGGATGTTAGAATATCACAGCGACAGATCGCACTGACTGTTGGCTGTCGTGTAATGACTGCAGAACGAGTGATCACGAGATGGATTTAACGACAATAGTATGGCAAGAAAAATAGGACGGATCCTTCCAGCACCACCCTAATTCTGCTGGACAGGCTCTGGCGAACAGATGTATGATAATTTCTGAAGTACGGGCAGATGTTACATCCAGCGCGCCGAAAGAACCGTCGGAAACAGATTACTGGAAGCTGAGTTGAGACTTCATCCTGCGCGAACATCATGCCAGAGACAACAGACTCTTGCATGGTGCTGAACCAGAGTCAGTTGGGGCACAGAACAACATTCTATTATGTTAATGATAAGTCTCCCTTCTGTCTGTGGTAACCAGATCGAAACGAACCCGTCTGTAGGCGACATAGTAACATCCAGAAAGCACCGAATCTCGAGATCCATGGAAGTGCTTTAACACTCGTTGTATGATTCTTCAGATACGCGGCAGGTTAGCCGAGAGCACTAATGCGTTGCTTCCTGGACTCGGGTGGGCGCGCCGGCCCCGGATCGAATGCGCCCTGCGGATTAACGAGAAGGGCCGCTGTTCCAGCCAGCCAGGCTGTGGTTTTTAGACGGTTTTCCACATCCCACTAAGTGAATACCGGGCTGGCCCCCACGTCCCGCCTCAGTTACACTGAAATGCCTGGGCTAGCAGGCCAGAGCGGGTTAGGTTGTGGAAAGCGGCCAAAATGAGGTTGCTGTCAGTTGCAATCAACATACAAATTTTATTTGTCCACACACAATATTTCACAAGAATGCAAAACACTCCAAGTTTTAATGGATCTCCTTTGATTAACTTTAGATTGGCTGAAGGCGACACTCAAAATCCAAGACGCAAGGCCTAAGTAAGAAATTGATATAGAAGTTTCTTCTGGAGGTGTCACCCAAAAATATTTTCTAAATCTTCAATCTAAACATGCTGAAGGCCTTAGCATTTTAATTTTTATGGAACTCGGCTGGAGGTCGCATTTTGAGCAATAAGAAGTGTTTCAATCCAACGGCAGAAGGACTAATCTTAAAACAGTTGAAGCAAATTCGGCTGAAGGCACCATACAAAACATTACAACCGTATGCCTTAAGGGCAAGACAAGAACATTAATTCAGGATATATAAAAGTCGGCTGAAGGTCGCACATCAGCCAAATAGCTAAAACTCAAACAGGGAAGTTACTATATAACAGACACGGAACGGCGCTCAGAAGTTCCAAGAGTCGGCATGGAATTGTAACAGTAACGCCCGTTTAGGCGAGACTAGCAGCCTGACCAACAGTCTCCTAATCGGAAGGCAACCCAACCGACAGACAGCCAACGAACCAACCAACTATCTGATTTCGGTCACCAGACACTACAGACACTACAACCAAAATGCCAGCGAGGCGAAGAGACGAGTAACACTCGTCTTCAAATATTGTGTTGATAAGCCAAGGCACAATAACTACTGACATACACGAACATCACAACGGCTGTGGAACTACACGCCGTGGCGGACAGCATCAACACTGTAAGAAAACACTCACTCGCGCTCTGTCGCAACCGACCACCTGGCTCCTGCAGTACGCAGACAGCATTACAGCATTTAAAGCTTTGCTCAGTCGAACTGACACTGGGTGGTTAGTGTTCCATGAAACAATGCCTCCAGAACTCGAACACTCGTTAAACGAATCACTGATTAACAACTAGAACAAATCACAGGCGAACAGACACATAAAACCGAAAGACGGTAGGTGACAAAACACACGTCGTCTGACCAGACGACCGACCAAAAACCAACCAAGGTCGTTGACACTCAAACCATGTGTGTCAGCAACGGTCGGGTGAGTCTCAACGGCCAAAAGACCAAACACACGTGGCCCAAAGAGGCGACCAATTGAACGACCGACCAGTGGTCTATATCGCTGCTATCTCCGTCCGTCGGACAGTTCATCCTGTGTCAGCGAGTACAGGCTGTCCGCGCCTCCCTAGCGTTCCGTCCCCGACTGCTGCTACGTCCCGACTGCACTTCTGCCGCGTTCCAACTACTCCAGGTCCGAACTCCTCCAACTGGGTACCAGACACACGACGACCCGGAAATACTATCGGTCGCTCCAGAGATGGTACGACACTGCACTGCTGCTGCCGCTCACGGGCAAGCAAGGCAGGAAATTAGTGACGCCAGTAAATCGAATAAGAAACGAGACGGCAGTATCGTAATAGAAGATAACAAACAATATATCTACATCTACATCTACATTTATACTCCGCAAGCCACCCAACGGTGTGTGGCTAAGGGCACTTTACGTGCCACTGTCATTACCTCCCTTCCTGTTCCAGTCGCGTATGGTTCGCGGGAAGAACGATTGCCGGAAAGTCTCCGTGCGCGCTCGAATCTCTCTAATTTTACATTCGTGATCTCCTCGGGAGGTATAAGTAGGGGAAAGCAATATATTCAATACCTCATCCAGAAACGCACCCTCTCGAAACCTGGACAGCAAGCTACACCCCGATGCAGAGCACCTCTCTTGCAGAGTCTGCCACTTGAGTTTATTAAACATCTCCGTAACGCTATCACGCTTACCAAATAACCCTGTGACGAAACGCGCCGCTCTTCTTTGGATCGTCTCTAACTCCTCCGTCAACGCGACCTGGTACGGATCCCACACTGATGAGCAATACTCAAGTATAGGTCGAACGAGCATTTTGTAAGCCACCTCCTTTGTTGATGGACTACATTTTCTAAGGCCTCTCCCAATGAATCTCCACTTGGCAGCCGCCTTACCAACAATTAATTTTATATGATCATTCCACTTCAAATTGTTCCGCACGCATACTCCCATGAACACGAGCCGTGCGCGGCTCATACACGTCTCACAGACATTTGAAACACGTTCGCACTGTTCCACGGTTTACACTAGCCGCAGACAGCTGGGGTACACCAATTCCGTCCCAGGGGGTATGGGTTGGCGGCAGGAAGGGCATCCGGCCACCCTTTAAAATTAGCCATGCCAAATCCGTACTTAACCCTGGCGTCCCTGCGCACGATACGGGGCAAAGGCAGTAGCAAAAGAAGAAGAAGAGGTATGATTCTTCAGATAGTTTGATAAATATCGGGCTGGTGCATTAAGTGTAACATTTTCTATTTCCATCAGTGTGTGATGACACCCGGAACAAAGTTTACGCATTTCTCAGACAGATGGCGTAAATGACCTCCCACCCACAGCTAAGCTGGAGGCTGTGGAGACAGGAAGAACAATCGGCCACAAAGTTAAAATAATTAAAAGTAAATTTTCCAAATCATGAAAAGAGCGGATGTTGTACTATAGATAAACGCTGGGACAGGGAAGTGTCCGTCCTTTGAAGGACTTGACAAGATTTTCCTCTTTTGTATCTACTTTTGTTATGCTATGAGACTATAGAAAATACTGGCGCGATTTAGCTAAAATATGAGCTTGTCTTGAATTAGAAAAGAGAGGCTGTTTTTATGGCCTGTAATCTGCTTGCTAGCGGACACAAACGAATTTAGAAGAACATGACCAGTTTTTGTTGTTGCCGTGTCGTTGTTCACTCGGTGAATAGTCAGAGTGGAAGGCGTTGTGAGCAAATACAGCACCACAGAGTGATGTCATGTCGTTGCGGGGCCATGCGTAGTAGCTAGCCATATCAGAGATTGCGGAGCACAAGAAATGCACTCGCAGAATTGCATCCTCCTTTCTGAGGCTCCCTGCAGTACCTCAGCTCCGAGAACGCTGTAACTCTGATTAATACCCGTCATAGTTTTCCCTATTAATGTGACTCCATGTGCAGTAGTTTACATTAACGTAGAGTTATGCATTAGTACTTCCACAGTTTCAAAAGATGACTACGTAAAAGCTAGAGGACATACAGCAAAATGACACGTATCAGTGAACACAGCATCTCTCCGAGTTTTGATTCGAAGTAAGCGACCTGGCGTAGTTCCACCAGGGGCAGGCGTCTTGAAACATCTGCTCAGTATTGTCACTTCGAATTAGTTTGCGCCTGCAGATAGATAGCTTAGTGAAGAAATCTTCAAAGCGGGCTCTTCTTACGCCATTCATGTTCAAAAATGTTCAAATGTGTGTGAAATCTTTTGGGACTTAACTGCTAAGGCCATCAGTCCCTAAGCTTACACACTACTTAACCTAAAGCATCCTAAGGACAAACACACACACCCATGCCCGAGGGAGGGCTCGAACCTCCGCAATTCATGTGAGTGATTTTAATGGATAGTCCATTTATTGACGTTTCCGGTGTCACAAACAACGCCCATACTGAGCACCAGTAAAGTGGTTTAAAAACTTTGACAGATCCTCTGTCCACTGATACCTGTTGGTTTCTGTGTGTCGTGCAACTTTTCTGCAGTCTTCAGCCGAAAGCGCAGAGTTTCTTATGTATAACCCTGTAGTATTTTTCATACTGTTTCGCATCTTACCACGAACGAACCATAATACGAGATTACAATTACGTGGCACAAATTGTAGTAGTGTCCCGGATTTGGTCTCGAAACTAGAAACTTGCACATTACGAAATGTGCTTTTTCAAACACAGTTTATTTACTTTCAGAGAAACAAATACAACTAACCGTATGTACACTATTTATTTAATTTACTACTTACATTAGATCGTGGGAGTTCTTCCACCGTTGCCTTCTCCTTTAAGACCTACATCTTTGCTCGGCTTGGTTAGGTACTTCGGCTTTGTTAGGTACATCTACATCTACATCGTACACTCCTGGAAATGGAAAAAAGAACACATTGACACCGGTGTGTCAGACCCACCATACTTGCTCCGGACACTGCGAGAGGGCTGTACAAGCAATGATCACACGCACGGCACAGCGGACACACCAGGAACCGCGGTGTTGGCCGTCGAATGGCGCTAGCTGCGCAGCATTTGTGCACCGCCGCCGTCAGTGTCAGCCAGTTTGCCGTGGCATACGGAGCTCCATCGCAGTCTTTAACACTGGTAGCATGCCGCGACAGCGTGGACGTGAACCGTATGTGCAGTTGACGGACTTTGAGCGAGGGCGTATAGTGGGCATGCGGGAGGCCGGGTGGACGTACCGCCGAATTGCTCAACACGTGGGGCGTGAGGTCTCCACAGTACATCGATGTTGTCGCCAGTGGTCGGCGGAAGGTGCACGTGCCCGTCGACCTGGGACCGGACCGCAGCGACGCACAGATGCACGCCAAGACCGTAGGATCCTACGCAGTGCCGTAGGGGACCGCACCGCCACTTCCCAGCAAATTAGGGACACTGTTGCTCCTGGGGTATCGGCGAGGACCATTCGCAACCGTCTCCATGAAGCTGGGCTACGGTCCCGCACACCGTTAGGCCGTCTTCCGCTCACGCCCCAACATCGTGCAGCCAGCCTCCAGTGGTATCGCGACAGGCGTGAATGGAGGGACGAATGGAGACGTGTCGTCTTAAGCGATGAGAGTCGCTTCTGCCTTGGTGCCAATGATGGTCGTATGCGTGTTTGGCGCCGTGCAGGTGAGCGCCACAATCAGGACTGCATACGACCGAGGCACACAGGGCCAACACCCGGCATCATGGTGTGGGGAGCGATCTCCTACACTGGCCGTACACCACTGGTGATCGTCGAGGGGACACTGAATAGTGCACGGTACATCCAAACCGTCATCGAACCCATCGTTCTACCATTCCTAGACCGGCAAGGGAACTTGCTGTTCCAACAGGACAATGCACGTCCGCATGTATCCCGTGCCACCTAACGTGCTCTAGAAGGTGTAAGTCAACTACCCTGGCCAGCAAGATCTCCGGATCTGTCCCCCATTGAGCATGTTTGGGACTGGATGAAGCGTCGTCTCACGCGGTCTGCACGTTCAGCACGAACGCTGGTCCAACTGAGGCGCCAGGTGGAAATGGCATGGCAAGCCGTTCCACAGGACTACATCCAGCATCTCTCCGATCGTCTCCATGGGAGAATAGCAGCCTGCATTGCTGCGAAAGGTGGATATACACTGTACTAGTGCCGACATTGTGCATGCTCTGTTGCCTGTGTCTATGTGCCTGTGGTTCTGTCAGTGTGATCATGTGATGTATCTGACCCCAGGAATGTGTCAATAAAGTTTCCCCTTCCTGGGACAATGAATTCACGGTGTTTTTATTTCAATTTCCAGGAGTGTATTCTGCAACCCACCTAACGGCTTGTGGTAGAGGGTACTTCCGGTACCACTAACTGATCCCTCCTTCTCTGTTCCACATGCGAATGGAAAGTGGTAAGAATGATTAATGGTAAGCGTCTCGAATTTTGTCGTTGTGGTCCTTTCGCGAGATGTATGTTGCAGGAAGTAATAATGTCGTCCACATTTTCCAGGGAAATGTTCTCTCGAAATTTAAATAGTTGACCTTTCCGTGATGCACAACGCCTCTATTTTAACGGTTACCACTCAAGTTTGTTGAGCATCTCTGTAACGCTCTCGCGCCAACTAAACGATCCCGTGACTAAATGAGCCTCTCTTCGTTGGACCTTCTCTATCTCTTTTATCAGTCCTACCTAGTAAGAATGAACAGTACTCAAAAATCGGACGAACGGGCATCTTATTAGCCACTTCCTTCGTGAGTGAGTTACATTTCCTAGAGATCCTGTGAAACTCAATCTGGCATCTGCCTTACCTACTGTTTGCCGTATGAGGTAATTCCACTTAAGGCCGCTTGTAACGCAGCAAGTTATTACGAGATAACATTCGTTGCAGTAAAGCACGCAGACGTCTAGTACGGTGGCTGCAGGATGGCTCATTTTTTAATTTTTTTTTCAATTTTTAGCTCTGGTCACAGCACAGCTGACGCTGCCTGCCGCCGTGAGAACTGCATAGCGTAACATTCTGTCGATACGAAGATTCATACCCTCTACGAATCTAAATAATCCATATTAGTTATTATCCGATTTTGTTCAAATTTGGTACGCAGCCTTTTGTTATTATGGGAATGATGTTGTCAAAATTTCAGATTTTTATTTATTACGGTTCCGGAGATAAAGAGAATTACCTAAAAGTCCTTAAACGTACGCTTGTTTTTTAAAACCAAGTTAGGAACAATAACAGATCGACTTGTATTATTATTTGAAGCCATTACATAGTTATCAGTGCATAAAAATCAATTAATTAAAATTTTCTTATCAAAACTTTAGTCACTTTGCATTACGTAAAACAAAAATCGGTCAAAATTATTATTTGACTATATTTTGTTGTGTGAGTACGTGAGAATGATTGAGAGAGTCTATGTGGGACATACGTTAAAATTTAATATTTCACTTTACGTAAAACCTTTTACAAACTTACCATGGGAAAGTTACGTTGCAACCACGATTCAGGTGACGTATGTCTTTGTGCGCATGCTTTTGTATAAAAATAGCCAGAATGGAAGTTCTGGCGGAATAAGTTTATTTATCAGTTTGAAGAATATTTCGCACTTTGCTTATTTTGATTAAATATATGCAAGAAATTGAAGTTTTGCTGATATTAATTACTATCAAATTAGTGATTGGATAAGGCAAGATTTTCCGCGAGATTGTATAGGGAGGAACGTTCTGATGGGTCGTTTAGATCAACAGCCAATCAGAATTAAGCTGTTCCCATACGAATAGAGGAGTGTGCAGCGAGGAGAGAACCTCGAGAGAGTGGCTTGCTAGGCGGCCTACAGATAACACGATGTTAGATCGCTCCTTAAAAGAAAAAAACTCTGTAAGGTGAGGAAATAGTGAGCTAATTTCGGTTCGAACATATCGTGACTGAAGTGACTGGAGTTACGAACATTTTAATGAAAGTTTGGTGTTTCGTGCTCTGTATGGAGTGTTTTGGCGAGCACTTCTTACGAAGAAGACCACTGAAACGACCGAATGTTTAACTCGCGAATAGTTGTGGGTCTGCGACTGGTAGAACGTGAAAATAGTCGGGTCGGACTTGCTAAAATTCTGGCTGCTTTTTGTGTGAATATTTGTTATACAGACGGTGAACTTTCAATGATAACTTTTCACCACATTAAATACGGACTTGACAGCCATTTCATGTGTTTCAATATAGATGAAAAAAACGGAGTTAATCTAATTTTAAACGCTTTTCTGCAAGTAGATTGAATATCCCGAATGCCCGATTTTTGAAACATGAACTTTCAGGAACTGACTTTCAACTAGAGTTACGCGGCCTCTGTGTGGTAGGTATTGGGTGGTGGTTTCATCAACGCTGCTGTACACTGCCTAGCATGTAGCTGCTACCACAGAGTGAAGGGACATCGGCAAGAATCCTGTCGAGGTAGGTTGACTGAACAATAGCGTTAACAACAACACAGACGACCGACCCCACGCCGCCGCACGCTCTAGACACTTTCTCTTATATATTTTACTGAAATTTGTCATCAATGCGCAGTATGTAACGTTTATTTACGTTCGGGATCATCTGCCAGAGCCTGCATCATTCGTCAACCCTTTGTAGGTCATTCTGCAAATCGATACTTTCTTCTGGTGTTGCTACTTTTCTATAGACAACCGCATCATGTGCAGAGAATTCTAAAGAGCTTCCGACGCTTTCTACTGTGTCATCTGTAAATGTCCCATCACATCTCCTTGGCTTGCTTCGGAAAATATCTTTACATCTGTCGATTTTATCCCGTTAAGGACAACGTGTTGAGTTCTGTCCGAAAAGAAGTCTTGAATCCACTCACAAGTTTGGCTCGATAGCCGATACGCTCGTCTTTTTTTTTTTTTTTTCTTCATTAAACGGCAGTGCGGGACGGTACTGATGCCTTCCTGAAGGAACGCGGGATCACCTGAGCGCCATTGTCTACAGCGCTATGTATCTCAGGAAGGAACAGAGCGAGCTGACTTTCGCAAGATCTCTGTTTGCGGGAACCATGTTGAGTTTTATAGAAGGGAGTTTCGTTCTCCAAAAGTAATAATTCTTGAGCATCAAACATGTTCCATAATTCTACAACAGATTGAAGTCAACGATGTACATACATATGACAAAACTGTGTGCGGGTATGTGCGGGTGTGTGTGTGTGTGTGTGTGTGTGTGTGTGTGTGTGTGCGTGTGCGTGTCTGTGTGTGTGTGTGTGTGTGTGTGTGTGTGTGTGTGTGTGTGTGTGTATCTCGTCCTAAACTACTGACCTGATTTCAACCAAACTTGGTACACACATACGGTCAGACAACACTGGCTGTGGTGGTAAGAACCACCCGCGTAACAAACGGGTGGGCGTGAAATCTATTATTTGAGTATCAGAGCACTTAGCGACTTGCCACAAACTTTAAATATTTCATACCTTTAATATCGTCTTTCTCGTTGACAACTCCTAGAAAATGATGAAAGAAAAGATATTTATCACTTACACTTCCGCTTTTCGTGTAATAAAAGCACGGCATGAGGCATGACGTTATAATTTATTATCTCTATACTACTAACTGTATTTGGGAAGCATTTTACGGACAGTACGCACCTTAATTACTTAATGAAAGTGCGAAAATTATATTACTGTACGGCTCATAGCTCAGGTGACATGACGTCTGACACAAAAGATGCAGAAAAAACTTACGCATCATGCAGGGTGTTTAAAATTATTACTTCTATGCTACTAACTATAATGCCGATAAATTTTGCACACAGTATGCACATATGGAGCTGAATGCACCTACGATATTACATAATTGTACGACAGGTAATTCAGGAAATGTGACGCCACAAACAATGAAATGCGTGAAAAACTGCCGCATCGTACATGACCTTTAAATTAATCACTTTGAAATTTATTACTTCATTGCTATTAACTTCTTTCGCAACAAATTTTTCAGTCAGTATTCATTTACGCCGTTGAATATACTTACAAAATTATATCATTGCACACCACATAATTCAGGAGATATGACGTCATAAAAATTAAGCACAAGGCCGGACGCAGCCTGGTGCGCGCGTGGACGCACAGCTCTAAATAAATAGGACTACGTGATCAAAAGTATCCGTACACCTGGCTGAAAATGACTTACAAGTTCGTGCCGCCCTCCATCGGTAATGCTGGAATTAAATATGGTGTTGGCCCACCCTGAGCCTTTATGACAGCTTCGACTCTCGCAGGCATACGTTCAGTCAGATGCTGGAAGGTTTCTTGGGGACTGGCAGCCCATTCTTCACGGAGTGCTGCACTGAGGAGAGGTATCGATGTCGGTCGGTGAGGCCTCGGACGAACTCGGCGTTCCAAAACATCCCTAAGGTGTTCTGTAGGATTCAGGTCAGGACTCTGTGCAGGCCAATCCATTACAGGGATGTTATTGTCGTATAATCACTCCGCCACAGACCGTGCATTATGAACAGGTGCTCGATTGTGCTGAAAGATGCAATCGCCATCCCCGAATTGCTCTCCAGCAGTGGGAAGCAAGAAGGTGCTTAAACATCAATATAGGCCTGTGCTGTGACAGTGCCACGCCAAACAACAAGGTATGCAAGCGCCCTTCATGAAAAACACGACCACAGCATGACACCACCGCCTCCGAATTTTAATGTTGGCACTTCACACGCTGGCGGATGACGTTCACCAGACATTCGACATAACAACACCTTGTCACCGGATCGCCACATTGTGTACCGTGATTTGTCACTCCACACAACGTTTTCCACTGTTCAGTCGTCCAATGTTTGCGCTCCTTACACCAAGCGAGGCGTCGTTTGGCATTTACCGGTGTGATGTGTGGCTTATGAGAAGGCACTCGACCAAAAAATCCAAGTTTTCTCACCTCCCGCCTAACTGTCATAGTACGTGCAGTGGATCCTGATGCAGTTTGGAATTCCTGTGTGACGGTCTGGATAGATGTCTGCCTATTATGCATTACGACCCTCTTCAACTGTCGGCGGTCTCTGTAAGTCAACAGACGAGGTCGGCCTGTACGCTTTTGTGCTGTACGTGTTCCTTCACGTTTCCACTTCACTATCACATCGGAAACAGTGGACCTATGGATGTTTATGAGTGTGGAAATCTCGCGTACAGACATATGACAGAAGTGACACCGAATCAGCTGACCATGTTCGAAGTCTGTGAGTTCCGCGGAGCGCTCCATTCTGCTCTCTCGCGATGTCTAATGACTACTGAGGTCGCTGATATGGAGTACCTGGGAGTAGGTGGCAGGACAATGCACCTAATATGAAAAACGTATGTTTTTGGGGGTGTTCGGATACTTTTGATCACATAGTGTACCTGGCTAACGCCAGGTTTCTCCGCTGGTTCATCTGTCCTATGGCCCTTCTTGAAAACGATGAAGATCTTCGCTTTTTTCCAGTCACTGGGAACCTTTCGTTGCACAAGCGATAAACTGCTGCTAGAAGGAAAACAATTTATTTCGCCTAATCTTCGTAGAGTCCTGTATGTATCTCATCTGCTCATGATGCCATTCCACTACTAAGCGATTGTAATTGCATTCCTACTCCACAGTCGGTTATTGCAGTACCTTCCATTTGGACGTTCGTGCGCTGGTTGAAAGGAGAGAAGGTGTTACCATCTTCCGCGGTGAAACAATTTCGGAAGACCGAATTCAGTATTCCGACCTTCTCCTTGTTATCTTCCGTTTCGGTGCCAATGTTGTTACTTAATGAATCAATAGGGGATTTCGAATCTCTTAGTTCCTATGATTTCACTTAAGAGCAAAACCTTGTAGAGTTTTTACTCGGATCGGTTGACAAAATTTTACTTTCAAAGCCATCGAACATGTCTCTCATTGCTCTCGTTACTCTGTTCTTCGCTTCGTTAAGCTTCCGTTTGTCAGCTAGGTTTTCACTTACCATGCGTGCTGCTCGTCTTTTTATGCGTTCAAAATCTGAAATCCCCAGCTTTGTGTCGGCTTGGTGTAATAAAACCGGAAAAATGAGAGTAGGACTCAAGCTCTGAGAGTTCATATAAACTTAATTATGTACATAGGTAATAATAATAATAATTATTATTATTATTATGTGTGGCTCAATGTCCTGTTCCACGTCTTTCTATTAGACGCCATTTTGGCGACTTGCGTGTCCGTAGCCTTCTCAAGTTTTCCAACTCGTGTTGTTTTTAGCTACTTCTCACGTCTGAGAGACGTGAAAGCTAGGTTAAAACAAAGAATGAAACATCTATAGTCGGACCGACATTCGATCCCGCGACCTCACTGATTCCAGGCACATGCTCCACCACTTTTTTCTTTTAATAGGCAGTGTGAAATTATAATATAAAAAAGTTACACTCAGTCCCCTAAGCGAGCTCTCCAACTCGAGCCCTCTAACGCTAAAATTTATCCACTGCACATTTTTTACGGAAAATCTGTACCGTTGCGAGTACTGTAAGTCGAGTCACCTCTCACATGAGTGTTTTTATCCTGTTGTGCAACGGAGCATGCCATCACAAGCCTCAGGTACCCGCATCCGACCGCAGCCGATACGCTGCCGGTAAAACGTAAGAGTGAACGGTTTGGTATGGTGCGTCCCGAAAGCGGGGCAACTGCTGGCTGCACCAACATAAAGAATGCTCATATGGTACTGGCAAAACGCCAAGTGATCGTCTCCGCCAAGACCATAAACCACGAAGTTTACAAAATGCCGCATGGTATCAGTAACAACACATTTGCTACATTTGTCTTTATCACTGACCTCAATACGGTGCAGTGGGTATCAAATTATTTATGAGTTTATTCCAACAAGAAGAAGCCACTGCCGTGGAATGAACCGGAAAGTAACGTTGTTCCAAACTGTCTTCCAGGGGATCCGCTCCGACAGTAGTTTTATGGGATTGGGACAGACCACCCCTTCCCAGCGAGCGATGGGAGATCGGCTCGTAGGTACCGGCCCCCACAGTACATCGGCTTCCAAGTAGCTCACGGTAAGGTAAAATTCTCTAACATCAGAGGCCGAACAAGACTCGGTGGATGCAGGAGTGTGAAGAGCCGAGCTGTGGAAGTATGTGACTCCTGAGTAATAATCGAGAGCATATGCCGAATGTATAATACAGAGGCTGTGGTGTATATATCTGAGGGGCAAAACCACCTAAGATACGTCGCTTGGTCGTGATAGTACAGCATAATCTAAATGTCCAACGTTAAAAACGCTCCCAGACAGTGAGCGTGAACAACTGGACAATGCCACGCGGAGTGGCCGCGTCGTTATAGGCACCATGTAACGGATTGCGCGGCCCCTCCTGCCAGAGGTTCGAGTCTTCCCTCGGGCATGGTTGTACGTGTTGTTCTTAGCATTAGTTAGTTAAGTAATGTGTAAGTCTAGGGACCGATGACATCAGCAGTTTGGTCCCTTCACAAACACACACACACACACACACACACACACACACACACACACACACACACACAATCGGGCAATGTAAAATAGCTTACACAAAACATATGTACACAAAATGCGATTTCCAGAATGAGATTTTCACTCTACAGCGGAGTGTGCGCTGATATGAAACTTCCTAGCAGATTAAAACTGTGTGCCGCTCTGAGACTCGAATTCGGGACCTTTGCCTTTCGCGGGCAAGTGCTCTACCAACTGAGCTTCCCAAGCACGACTCCCGCTGCATCCTCACAGCTTTACTTCTGCCAGTACCTCGTCTCCTACCTTCCAACCTTTACAGAAGCTCTCTTGCGAACCTTGCAGAACTAGCACTCCTGAAAGAAAGGATACTGCGGAGACATGGCTTAGCCACAGCCTGGGGGATGTTTCCAGAATGAGATTTTCACTCTATAGCGGAGTGTGCGCTGATATGAAACTTCCTAGCAGATTAAAACTGTGTGCCGCACCGAGACTCGAACTCGGGACCTTTGCCTTTCGCGGGCAAGTGCTCTACCAACTGAGCTTCCCAAGCACGACTCACGCTGCATCCTCACAGCTTTACTTCTGCCAGTACCTCGTCTCCTACCTTCCAACCTTTACAGACGCTCTCCTGCGAACCTTGCAGAACTAGCACTCCTGAAAGAAAGGATACTGCGGAGACATGGCTTAGCCACAGCCTGGGGGATGTTTCCAGAATGAGATTTTCACTCTATAGCGGAGTGTGCGCTGATATGAAACTTCCTGACAGATTAAAACTGTGTGCCGGACCGAGACGCGAACTCGGGAACTTTGCCTTTCGCAGGCAAGTGCTCTGTAAATCTTTGCTGTGGTAGAGCACTTGCCCGCGAAAGACAAAGGTCCCGAGGTCTAGTCTCGGTCCGGCACACAGTTTTAATCTGCCAGGAAGTTTCAAAATGCAATTTTTTTGAAGAATTATAACTCGACCCAGCTCGGGCTCCAGTATGGCCCCCTGAGTCTTGTCAGTTACAGTTTTCGAGTTAAATGTCGTCATTTTAAGAGAGCAACCATCTACACTGAGCCCCGATGACGTATGCCTGCCTACAGTAGTAGCCTACAAAACAGCAACAGCATCGAAGCCCCGAAATGTCAGAATTTTATTTTTACCCCCATTCAGCGGTGCAACAGAGACTCGAAAATAATCATCTAAGCTAGTCGTTGGTTTTGTTCCAAAAATGAGCAGCATAGAGACAGAAGTGATGACACTTTCTGCAGGACGTGACCATCATTTTGCAGGACAGAGCTCAAGCACGTACAGTACAAGCTGTTACTGATTTGTTTGACTGATGGGGCTGCTAAGTGCTATACCTCCTACTGCACTGCCCCGACTTACGCCCTCGCGAGTTCAACTCTGTTAGTAAACTGAAGGAAACACTTCACGGTATTCGCTTCAGAACTGCTACAAATTCGTTGGGCAGTAGACCCCGCCACTCGAACTGTCAACACAACTGGCACTGCTAAGAGTATCCTACGACTTCCACATCGCTGGCAACGCGTTATACACAATGCTGGTGACTACTTTGAAGGTTTGTAAGACTTTGAAACACGGATTTATTTTGTACGAGCTGTAAATAAATAGTTGCCTCTATTAAAGTTCCAACCCTCGTATCTTCGCCGCGATGCCCTGAAACATGTGTGGGAAAGAACTACACCATTCTCTGGTGTAAAACCAATTGTCTCCCACACAAGGGCCAAAGACCTATGAGGAACACTGTCAAATGCCTCGTTAAAATCCAGAAAAGCAAGGGCACGTTGAATGAAAGTGATTGCAGCAACTAGAATCACATCCCGGTACTCCACTATTGGATTCCCGATGGCGCGGAGGGCAACTCTGATGATCCCCAATCACGTTCGCCCGCAGAGAAAATAACTTTCTATTCACTGCCCTCTCAACAGCTTTACAATCAGAATTGAGTAAATTGAGAGGACGGAAAGAATCCACAGCCACACGGCAAGACTGTTTTGGTATTAGTACTATTTTACACACTTTAAAGTATGCAGGCACATTTCTCATCTGCAGAAACCCGTTTAATGTCGCCGCAAACGTCGCATTGGAGACGAGCCAAAAGCGGACATACAGCTGCTTAGGAAGACCAGCCCGAACAGATGATTTACGGGAGGGAGAAGCAGCAATAAGAGCAAGCGCCAAGTCTGCCTGAAAGGCGGCCAATAATTCAACGTTCTGAGCAGTCGTAACCCTCCCACTTAGGGCTCCATAATCGGGAAAGGGTCTCACATTGTTAACCTCTGCATATAGTTCCGCGTAGTATTGGAGGGGAACAATATCACATTGCTCATTCTGCTGACGGCCTGCAGCAACTATGAGAGACGAAATGAAGGAGCGACGACGGCGCGACTGATGGTGAGCTAGGTGATACAATGATGTCAGCTCTCTTTCGATAAGCGACCGAGGTTTAGATTTGACATGTAAACAGTCCGATACCGCTTCAGCTGCAGCAGCTTTGTTTCAATTCCACAGACGTCCTGGATCCATTAGAGGGGAGCTACCCGCTCGTTCATACGTTTACGCAATATAGAGTGATAAAATTCGTAAATTTTCCTAAAGTCTCTCACTAGAGTAGCGCAGTGTGATAATAAGAACTGACGTAGTTTTGGCTTCGCTAAATCTGTCCACCATCCAGCAGCGAAGAATAACGCACGGCAGAGCGGAGGCAACGCTTCCGCACGGCGCCGTCCGCGTCACCCAGAGGGCTACTCGTGATGTGGGAGACATTCAGCATCCATTGTGCCACAAGCAGTTTCTCATGTTTCCGTTCGAGGTCTACAGTAGCCAGCAGAGTGAAATGATCAGGAAAGAAAGTGGAGATAATGTCAACCGCAAGAATCCTATCACATCAACAAACAAATAAAACATGTCGATTGGTTACAAGAGGTGATGGTGAAGCACGTGTATCCAACCAATGCGAGATACTTCTGCTCTCACACGTCAGGCGAAGGCATCGAGTGAACCAATTCAAGACAAAAATTATAATGTGGAGACTGATCTCTAGGAAGTAAAAGAGAATTATAATCGCTATTTAACATGAGGCACCAAGGTCTCTTGCGCAAAACACAGACAACCTCCTCTTCGTAAAACCGAGAAAGCGCAACTGTCTGACCCGACGCAAACGTAAAACAACCAAGGTGGGTCAAAAAGACGATAGCTTATCCCCATAATAGAATCAACTATTTCAATAACGGCAGTGGGAATACGCTCAGGAAAGGAAAGGGCTGTACAAGTCGCACACTCAGGAGCCAAGTCGAAAACAGTCTGAAATCCAGGGAGAACAAACCTGGTGAATAAAACTTCCAACAAAAGTAAAATAGTAGCACAGGAAACGTAAATAAACTGACATAACGAAGCCAAACGTAAATATGATTCAATTGCATTAACTTTTAGGGAAATGAAGATGTAAACTAGAGTTATAAACCAGAATAAGAACAAGAGAAAACCGCAACAAAAACAATAAAAAAAACTTATTCCACCCTTCGACCGTTACAGTCCATCGCTGTGTCCATCGATGAATCTGAGGGACGGGAGCTAGTACCGCATCCTGACGAACCTTTATGCTTCCATCTTTCCCTTGCACCAGCAGGATAATGCTGTATTCATTGTTTACGCCGGTCATGTGGCAAATTATCCCCCGCCGCCGCATCGTTCACCGCATCCGAGTCAATCACTGCCGGCCCTGAATCGGAATCGTCTGCACAGGAGTAACGCATATTTTTTTTCAGGCGGCAGACCAAGCGCCACGGGAGACAAATCACATGAAACTACTATCGACTTCGGCCTCTCTAAGAACAAGAAAATGTCGTCGGGTCTACAATACGCTGTTCATTATAAGAATAAATCTGATGTAAACATTACACCATGTATTCTTCCGTGTTTTCTTGAATCTCATTGGATTTCGTTTCACGTGGAGCGGAAGACAAGCTGTGCCTAGTACAGCGAAGTACCATCATAAGGCGTACGCTTTACTCTGTGTTACATGCAGATAAACGGAACGACAAAGCGTGACAAAACTTTGGCGGCGCATTGGCCAAGCAGCTGGTCCAAAACTAACCTCTAATGATGTGAGCACTTGCAGTTCAGACGTAAAAAGAGACATGCAGAGAAACAATATAGCTTAGAATAAAGAGAATGAAATAATATGCGGCAAAACTCCAGCACTACCGCATGCTTCTTACGTGACTAGAAACGCATAAAATGCTCTCGTTCTCACCTAACATAGTATTATAATTACAAACAGGACTGATGAAAATATCTAGCTTGAACACGGTGTAATTTTTCTGAGCGAGCGATGTGTGATGCAAAAGCATACTGCATGGATTTCACCGTATTGTTGAATACTGAAGCCACTGAAGATATTAATTACAGTCAGTCGTCTGGTAATCTCTTAGCTCCTCCCTTATCCGAATCGGAGAAATAAATTTCAGTTCTGGAACTGTCCTATGCTACATTGATAACGAGTCGACAAACAACAGAATCCACTAAGTCACCGAGGCGCAGCATTTCCCCCTGTTCTTTTATGACGGGCCGTTCTATAGAGACAGGCAAGACGAGCGAGGTGCTGTGGTCCAACAGGTGGAACGAACGGAACAGGCGCGAGCGAGTCTACATCAAGTGTTCCCACCTCTGAAGAGGTTCAGAGGAAACAGCCGCAAAAACCTAAGGAATGCCAGGAAAGTCCAAGTCATCTCTCGGCTCAATAGTCCTCACTCCATCCTTACCATCGAGAGAATCAACAGATGCACGAGGTTCAGGGGTTGAGGGGTAGCACCAAGTGAAAGACGTCAGCAGTATCCTCAACCTTCGCACTGCAGACCTTCGGTCGTAATGGCAGAAAATTAGCTGCAGCGAAATTCAAATCCTTCCGTTGGTTGTCGTTAACAGAAGACTGTCCACCCCCTGATTCAGTTCCACAAGGTCCGCGACTGTTAACTTACACCGCTGTTCAAGAGAAGATCGCAAAACAGAAGCCCTTCTCGGACAATTGGTACGAGACTGACCGGTCTCGTTACACAAAAGCAGACCCTATCCTGGCCACTACATGTAACGTGTATATGGTAATAACATACTTCAAAATGAAACGGGATATTTCTAAGGAACGAATGCCGCTGTAACTTTGAAGTTAGTGTTGGCTGGACCATCGTTCAAGGTCAATATTTTTAACTTCATCATACTTTAGCAAAACGTCTTTAAGGTAAACATTATCTACCTCTGGAGATAGGCTGAACACACGAAAATTCTGTGTTCAGTGTCAGCTATCGGAAGGAGGACTTACTGTGTCATCACGGTGACGGGAAGGAACCTGGGGACCATGTTTAAGCACAAATTTTGGTGTCAACATACGCTGTCCGAAGTCAAATTCAAATGGCTCTGAGCACTATGGGACTCAACTGCTGAGGTCATTAGTCCCCTAGAACTTAGAACTAGTTAAACCTAACTAACCTAAAGACATCACAAACATCCATGCCCGAGGCAGGATTCGAACCTGCGACCGTAGCGGTCTTGCGGTTCCAGACTGCAGCGCCTTTAACCGCACGGCCACTGCGGCCGGCGTCCGAAGTCAAACCAATCTTGGATTTCCAGAGAACTGGGCTGCACATGACGGGTCGACTTAGCAAAAGAAAACCCACTGTACCTCTACGTGCAGCATAGCTGAACGCCATGGAAACAAAACAAACGGACAATGCCGCTACCAAGAGCACACTTAAACGAACACAAAACATAAAACACAAAACAAAAAATCTCAAATAAATATAAAACTTCCAATACTCGTAGCGCTGTGACGGAGCGGAAGTAAACAACGTCCTACCCGTACAGCTTCGCAAGCAGAAATGCCGCTAGACCACAAGAACCGACACATATGTAAACAGTTCAAATGGTTCAAATGGCTCTGAGTACCATGGGAATTAACATCTGAGGTCATCAGTCCCCTAGAATTTAGAACTACTTAAACCTAACTAACATAAGGACATCACACACATCCATGCCCGAGGCAGGATTCGAACCTGCGACCGTAGCAGTCGCGTGGTTCCTGACTGAAGCGCCTAGAACCGCTCGCCCACAGTGACCGGCTAGACAGTTCATTTCTACGTTTTGATGAGTGAGTTTGCGAGCATCAAAATGTATGACATGTATGGCCGTACCTTTGATTGCATTGATCCAGAGGCTTAAATTATTTACACCACCAAGAGGTCGTAGACCTAAGTATTTCACATAAATCTGAATTTGATACCTCTATCCGTCCCTGAGGAAACGGGATCTTAACAGTCAGACAGACAAAGAGATGGAGAACAAACTGATTCTATGTGGATTTAGTTCTTACCAATTGATGTATGGAACTCTAAAAACTAATGACTTTGACATCCAGAGGTCTGATTTAATGAACATACAATGAAGTCATTCCTCTACAGGGTAAGATAAAGCTAGAAAGAGAAATTTTCAGAAACTGATTAGGTTTGCATTCTTTTTTGATATGACAGAGCAAGACGGCGCAGTAATTAGTCACTTTACGCGTCCTTGGCCGGATTTTGGTTAAAATCAGTCGCTAGTGATTGAGATTGTGCTATCTGCGCTTTACCTAAATCGGTTAAGCCGAATTCCGAGATGGCCTTGCAAGACTATGTCCAATTTCGTTACTTGTGCTTCCCAATCTTAGCTTTTGGTCTGTATCTATTGAAATGTGACTCACTGTATTTGTTATTGGAAACTCACTTAATTGCTCCCTTTCTTTTTCGACATCTGCGCATAGTTGTCTGTTCTTCAACCTAAACTCATTCGTTTCTGGTAGCGTTTGTTGTACATGAAGAGTGGCACAGTAAATGTTCTAGAATATTGCTGAAGTGTGTGAGACCCGTACCAGATAGAATTAACAGCGGAAATTGAACGTATACAGAGATGGGCTGAACGAATGGGCACAGTTTCGTTTAATCCGTGGGAGAGTTTCACAGAGCTACTGAAGGAAAGGAACTGGAAGTCTCTCGAAGATAGACGTTAACTGTCCTGAGAAAGTCTATTAACAAAGTCTCAAGAACCAGCTTTAAATGGTTGCTCTAGGAATATACTACAACCCCCTACTTATCGCTCACATAGGGATCGTGAGGATAAGATTAGAATAACTACTGCACGCACAGAGGCATTCACACAATCATTCTTCCTGCGCCCCATACGTGAATGGAACAGGAAGAAACTGATACAATGGAACGAACCCTCTGCCATGCACCTAACAATGGTTTGTATAGTATCGATGTAGATGTAGATGTAAGTGTTACTCATTGGGACAAAATAATCATTGGTTTACTGTTTATTTTTAAATTGTTCGATATCTGTTACTATACACATGGCAGTGTTATAACGTTTATATAGCTGAACCCTTACGGGTGAATAGTACGTCCAGGAGTATCAGGAAACAATGGGCGTTTTACTTGCAAACACGACACACACAACATACTGTACGCTTATGACCGATCGTAACGGACAACTGGAGATCAAGGATTTTTCGGATCAAAACGGCCAACAAATAACTCAGCTCAACAAATAGTTTGACAGGAGAACAGTTTCCTAAACTAAATATATGAATCAAAGATACGTCAGGAAAACATCTGTAATTAATCACGTTAAGTGTGCATGTGAGATACAACAGAAATGTATTTCCAGACAGGGCATTCTTGTCCTTAGAACACGTTTGACACTTAAAAATTGATGTAGTGCTGCGTAAGCCTGCATCGATCAGCATTGTGACAGATACAACGTGTGATACTACATACTTCTCTGTATTTCTTTTAGACAGAGGGAACAAAGCGTTCATGACGTTTATTATTGTACAACACAGTCGTCGTTTGTCATTGTCTCTATAGAAATAAAAACTCATTAATCACTTTGTCCATAGAGAGAATGTCGTTTTCTCAAAAGTGTGATTTTGTTAGTAAAAAGAATACGTCATTCTTCTTGGAAATATGCTCGCAGCGCAAAAACAGCATACAGGCGACCACTACTCCGTCTATGTTCCTACTGAGGGCACCCCAGACACACTTTATGAGACTCAGTCTAAGAAGCGGAGTGCAGCCCTTGACGTGCTAAACTATTTGGTTTTCTACAAATCAGGCACATATCTTCCGTCTTTGTTGTAGACTGAAGGCAATCCTTTCCTCACCGACGTACAGTGTCGTGAGATATGTTACCTCTATAAATTTGCGCAGTCATAATTTTGCGCCGAAAAACATTTAGCGTTGAGCTTCACACACACACACACACACACACACACACAGTGACAAGAGCACGGCGTCGCCTGACGACGTCCATTTCATGCATCATTGTAGCTTCTGGTTTCTGCGAAATTATCAAGCTAAACACCAGACTATCCATAAACATAATGTTCCTCAAATCATCTACAGATACTGGGACACCCATTACGAACGCTCTCTCCAGTGGCAGTAGGAAATCTTTATAGGGTGACACTGTAATATGTACGTAAAATCAAACGATGTATAGATAATGCTGAAAGGAACGGAAAAGTTATGCAAGAAAAACCAGTGTTCACGGCGCTATCGGCTACTTTTGTACATATCACAAATCATAAATAGCAAGACCGTAAAATTAACTAATTCATACGCAAAATTATCATTTTATTGATATGTTACGCAGTTGTTTCATCTAATCTACCTCTACCTAAATATTGTGCAGGACACTGTTGGAGTATCCAGAATGAGATTTTCACTCTGCAGCGGAGTGTGCGCTGATATGAAACTTCCTGGCAGATTAAAGCTATGTGCCGGACCGAGATTCGAACTCGGGACCTTTGCCTTTCGCGGACGGGGCGTGAGTCGTGCTTGGGTAGCTCAGTTGGTAGGGCACTTGCCCGCGAAAGGCAAAGGTCCCAAGTTCGAGTCTCGGTACGGCACACAGTTTTAATCTGCCAGGAAGTTTCACTGCTGAAGTACATGGCAGAGAGTACTTAGCATGCCAGGGTTTTCTGCCATTCCAATCGTGTATGGAACATGGGAATAATGACTGCTTAAATGCCTCTGTGCCCGGTGTAATTAGTCTACTCTTGTCTTCACAATTCCTACTGGAGCGATACATGACGGGATGTAGAATATCTCTAGGTTCTGCACTTTCTTGAAACTCTGTAAGTAACGTTTAGATGTGTAACTGGCAAGTTGGCCACCAATTACTCGACAAGTTTCGGTAGTGAACGAAGCGAAGCAGGGTCGTAACTCCAGAAAAACCTCTTATTCTTTGATTAACTTGCCGAGAGTCGTTTAGCGAATACTGCGTACATTACATTGTTCTATCGGTCGCGCATTGTCGATACGAAGCAGGATACTGGAAAGTTTCTTCCGCATTATTGTAGCTAGTAACTTGGGAGATTGGCGCCGCACTAGAAAATCTTCGACTTTGCACCCCGCCCCATATCGACGCTATTTATTTTTATTTTTATTTTATTTTATTTTATTTCATGGCGAATTTACTCTTCACTGTCAGCTCGGGTTCAGTACTGTGGTTTCTATCTCGTCTTTGTTTCTCTGGCAGTGTTAGTTGGTTGTTAACAGTTGAAAACTGCAGTATGGACAGCTCTACTGATGATGAGATAGCCGATTGTGTAGGTGTTTACTGAAATCAATAGAAAAGCTAGAAAATGAATTTGTGCAGCGATGGAAAGCTCCAATCTAAAGGTCTTTGCATTAGTCTGTGTTTTGTGTTGCACTGTTATATTTATGGCTAATTGGCTCTGTGCTGGGATCTGACACGACTCAGACATGATGTTAGTTTTATGGGAGACAGTTATTCCAGCCAAGCGACGCAGTACACGGAAATTATAATGTTATGCATGTGGGTGACACGTACTGCGTCTTGACTACACGCTCGGTGCTCGGTCGATCATATGAAACGACTGATGCTCGTCTCCCATTGGCTGTCTAGAGCACTCTCTTACAGTAAAGTATTCCCTCTCCTGGCCTCTCTCCAGAACGACCTGACGAAGGGGTGGCGTCAGTCTGAGGATGGATGTGCATGGAGAAAGACGTACATAGGGCGAGAGTATGTTTTATTCTATTTCAACTGTGTGCCATTATTTTCACAGTGGTTGTTATAAAGTGTGGTTCACATTAAACAGAGGTAATTAACAAAAACGTTATGCCATATCTAAAAAATACGAAATTATTCTTTGCCCGTAGCCCAGCAGACTAGTGATCTCCATTGCAGTCAAGGTGAGCGTGGCCAACGGACTGATAATTGTGTGACATATTCTGCGTAAGGAGACACAAGGTGAGAAGGTGGAAAATTTGCGACGTGTGTCCAAGCTGTACGCGTCAAATTTCAACGCCAACGTGAAACGTCTAGTTGTTGCAACCAGTGCACATCGTTAAATTTTCGGCAGTAATGTGGCGCGGAGATGTGGCAGTAACTTTTAGTTATTACTGTTTTTACTGTGTTTTTACTCTGAAGGCATTTTCACAGAAACAATGGTACTTAGGGTGACGAGACGAATAAATTACAGTAGCATTACTATTCTTTAATGAGCCACGGTGATCGCTTGTCGGCCGGCCGTAGTGGCCGAGCGGTTCTAGGTGCTACAGTCGGGAACCGCGCGACCGCTACGGTCGCAGGTTCGAATCCTGCCTCAGGCATGGATGTGTGTGATGTCCTTAGTTTAGTGAGGTTTAAGTAGTTCCACGTTCTAGGGGACTGATGACCTCAGTAGTTAAGTGCCATAGTGCTCAGAGCCATGTGAACCATTTTGATCCCTTGTCCATTATACCTAAACTGACAGAAAATGTCGCCGAACTTCCTCCGAAATTTAATCGGTGTTAGGTTCGCCCTATACAGCCTGTCTCAGACCACAATATCCACAGTGAACTGGTAGCGTTGACAGCATCAACGAAGTCATACATTCTACTAAGTCAGCTGCTTAAACATCTCGTACGACTTTGACTGACACACAATAAAAGGCAATACTTCATCGATACTGCCAATGCTGTCCACTCACAGTGGTTATTTCCGTCTGGGAATGGTTACCTAGTTGAAATCTATTGCCAAGCAAAAAGCTATTGGCACTTGTTTTTAGATCATTTTTAATTCGACACATCTGTTTCTTAAACGCTGAATCTAAAGTGAGTGATACTCATTTGCCTTGCCGACTAACGTTTTGTATTTCACGAGGCAGCGCGTCTTTGTGTTATGCTCATAATGTATGGGAAGTAGCCAGAGTGTTGGGCTGCCCGCAGGACGGTGCACAACGCGCTGCTGGGTCTGCTGGGGCGGGACTCACTGCACCAGCTGGAGGCGGTGGCGGGCGACGCGGCGCGCTGCGCGCGGCTCTGCGTGGCGCTCTTCAGCCAGGAGGTGGCCGCGCTCTACCTGCGACAGTACCCCAGGCAGCTGCTCGACACCATCAAGAATCAGGTCAGTGTGTCCTCACAAACCTGCTGTTTACCTTCACGTCGCTGTGTCAACCAGCACAAGTTACTCAACTGTCTGCTCGACATCCTCAAGTCCTCAAGCAGCATATCAGTGTATCTACCTGTGCCGCTCCTCTGAACACCAGCTAGACTTCGCAAAGCATCAGGTCGGTTCTCCATCTTGTGCCAGTTTCCTGAACATCTGCTGGACACCGTCAACCATCAGGTCAGAATCTCTACTTAGCACCAGTCTCCCAGATAACTGCTTCACAGTCGAGCACCAGGTCAATATCTCACATGCGCTACTTCCCCAAAAATTTGCCCGATACCCTCAAGAACCAGATTACAGTCTCTAGCAGCGCCATTTCACCAAACACCTGCTTTTTCAGATACCTAGTGAGTGTCTCTGCTTTCGTCAGTTCCCCAAACACTTGCTGGACGCTTAAAGCTCCAAGTCATTGTCCCTACCTGCACCAGTTTCCCAGACTCCTACAGGACAACCTCAAACAATAAGGTAACATAAATGCGACCCCTGATGGGCACCTTCCACATCAGGTCTGCGACTCTACCGGCACCACTTCCTTTAGCACCTTCTGGAAACCCTGAAGCTGCACTTGTGACAGTTCCCCAAGCGCTGGATACGCTCAGGCACCAGATCAGTGTTTTACCTGCACCAGCTCCCCGCCGGCCGCTGTGGCCGAGCGGTTCTAGGCTCTTCATCCTGGAACCGAGCTGCTGCTACGGTCGCAGGTTCGAATCCTGCTTAGGACATAGATGTTTGTGATGTCCTTAGGTTGGTTAGGTTTAAGTAGTTCTAAGTCTAGGGGACTGATGACCTCAGATGTTAAGTCCCATAGTACTTAGAGCTATTTTGGACCAGCTCCCCAAAAACCTGTTGGCCACCTTGATGTCGCAGATTAGGGTCTGTATGTGTGCCAGCTACTCAACCACCTGCTGAACACCGTCAGAAATCAGATTAGTGTCTCTACCTGCGCCATTTCAACGAACATTTCCTGAGCCCTGAAGTAGCATGTGAGTGGCAGGTACAGATGGGTTCCACAGACACTTAACTCTTATTGCCGGTCGACAACGGAGCACAAATTTCACAACAGTGGAAAGGAATTAGGCCACCTGCTTTCCATAGGCACATTCATAGCATCCACATTCAGTGATCTTGGGTCATCAGGGAAAATTTAAATCTGACCGGCATGCCAAATTGAAGAACCCCACAGTACATTGTTATGTAAACCAAAAAAATGTTCAAATGTGTGTGAAATGCCGGCCGGGGTGGCCGAGCGGTTATAGGCGCTACAGTCTGGAACCGCGAGACCGCTACGGTCGCGGGTTCGAATCCTGCCTCGGGCATGGATGTGTGTAATGTCCTTAGGTTAGTTAGGTTTAAGTAGTTCTAACTTCTAGGGGACTGATGACCTCAGAAGTCATGTCCCATGGTGTTCAGAGCCATTTGTGTGTGAAATCTTATGACACTTAACTGCTAAGGGCATCAGTCCCTAAGCTTACACACTACTTAACCTAAATTATCCTAAGGACAAACACACACACACCCATGCCCGAGGGATGACTCGAACCTCCGCCAGGATTTATGTAAACCGTTTAGATTTCTAGTCAGTACCAACTTCATCTCTAAACAGCACTTACATACAACGTACTCATTTAATTTAAGATATATTCCCTTCTTTGTCATACCCTAAAATGTTTGCCCTCTTGAGGCTCTTAGTACCATGGAAGTTACTCCCTGACGCTTTGGTTTTCTTCTGTTACTGCTTTCCCATTCTTCTTATTACACTTCCGTACAATGCTCGTTTCCACATGTACATTCACAGAAAATTCTTTTTCAAGATAATGCGTGTTTTTGTATACTAGTAAACTTATTTTTGGAGAGGAATGCTCCCTTGCCTGACATAATCTGCTTCTTACATTGTGCTTGCTTCATCTGTTGCACTTTATTTTTCTTCCAGAGTACCATTTTTCCTTCTTTCTGTCTTTTTCGTTGTCCCCAGTTTTTGTGTCAATTTTATTGCTAATCTGATTTTTTCTACTTCTCATTACTTTCGTTTTCCTTTCATTTACTATCATTTATAATCTTAGCTCATTAAACAAGTGATTTCCTTTAACATCTCCCTTACTTCTTCATCACTTCAACGGGGATAGTAATATCATCAGAAAACATTATTCTTGATATCCTTTCAGCCTCTACTTCAATCCAACACCTGACCATTGATTTTATTTCCGTCATTGTTTCTTCGAAAACAGTGGGTCCCTCCAAACACTTTTCTCTTGTTCGCCAATTCTCATTTTTCTCACTTCGAATTCGGGTATGTTGTTTATGTCCCTCCTTCCCCCAAAATTTATATCTATTTATTAGAGGATTATAAACGTCTTGCACCGTTTTCCTTTATCGATCACTTTTTCTAGAACAACAAAGCCCATGAAAATGCCTTAATTTTCCTTAAGTCTTATTTCTATGATTAAGTGTTATGTCAAGACTTTCTGACGGATGCCTTAATCTGTCCTAAAACCAGACTGATCGTCATCCAAGACACTGAATTTTATTCTACCTCAATATGAAGTTTGTATCAGGTGTCACTTCTCCTCGTGGCGGCGTTCATGCGTCCGGAACCGTCGGTTACGTGGAGAAATTAAAGTGGGCACTGAGTAATGGGCAGTGCTTTTCGTCTCAAGTTGTACACTCTCGATCCTCAACATCTTAAAAGCTTCCAGACGTTACTCTCAGACACATGCCATTTTGAAGGAAAAGATTCTCTTCCCCACATGATGTTTTGATGTGCAAAATACAGTGATATACCAGTGTTAAAAACTTGGTCATTGAATCTTTTTTCACATTATATATAGAACACTCACATACAAATGGACCTTCATTGGAGAAATAAATATTTTGACGGTTACTGGAAAGTGCAAAAGCCGGCCGGGGTGGCCTAGCGGTTCTAGGCGTTACAGTCTGGAACCGCGCGACCGCTACGGTAGCCGGTTCGAATCCTGCCTCGGGCATGGATGTGTGTGATGTCCTTAGGTTAGTTAGGTTTAAGTCGTTCTAAGTTCTAGGGGACTGATGACCTCAGAAGTTAAGTACCATAGTGCTCAGAGCCATTTGAACCAATGTGCAAAAATTCATGTTAGTTATGTGACGTGTTAGGAAGCTAATTAAAATTAACTGTATTTGTTAATTACAAAAAAAAATTGATTTAATTACTGCATTTGCATTTAATAACAACTTAAAGGAATATAAATAACTTTGTTTGTATAAAACACGTCTATTTGGACCACAGCTAGGTTTATTACAACTACTTCTTGTAAAACTTATTGTGACACAACTATTGCGCAATGCAACCGAAAAAGGAAGTAAGAAGTATAAACATTACTTTAGTGAAAACCTCACTACTACTTTCCACAGTTTCGCGTATTATTCTGAAGCATACGGAGTGTATATGCAGACAGACACACTTTTATGTAAGTGCATCAGGGAGTTTCATAGCGGCCACTATGTGGTTGGTGTGTCGATATACTGGCTGTCAGCTGGAGCCGGCAGGCAGCAACTGTGCAGCGGGTTGTGCACTGGATGAGATCAGAAATCTGTCCGAGCTAACTGGAACAACCATCCACAGGCTCTAGCTCTAGCTGATAGTCTTTGCAATGAATTTCTGAGCGACCTCCGAGCGTAGCTGAAGTGCCTCCCATGAGGCTTACCAGCGTAGGAGGATATGTCCCCGCCTTCCCCCTTTTGAGTAATCAGTCTTCTGATTGGTTTGATGCGGTCCGACACTAAGTCCTTTCCTGTGCGAGCGTCTTCATCCCAGAGTAGCGCTTGCAACCTATGTCTTCAATTATTTGCTGGATGTATTCCAATCTCTATCTTCCTCTACTGCTTTTACCCTCTACAGTTCCCTCTAGTATCATGGAAGTTATTCCCTAATGTGGAAGCTGATGTCCTGTCATCGAGTCCCTTCTTGTAAGTGTTTTCCATATATTCATGTCCTCTCCTCATACCTCACCTTATCAGTCCACCTAATTTTCAACATACGTCCACAGCACATCTTAAATGCTTCGATTTTTTTCTGTTCCGGTTTTCCTACAGTCAATATTTCACTGCCATACAATGCTGTGCTCCAAACATATATTGTAAGAAATTTCTTCCTCAAATTAAGGCCTATGTTTGATACTAGTAGACTTCTCTTAGCCAGGAATGCCCTTTTTGCTAGTGCTAGTTTGCATTTGATGTCGTTCTTGTCCGTCCGCCACTATTAATTTTGATACATAGATAGTAGTTTTCCTAAACTTCATCGGCTACGTGGCCATCAATCCTGATATTAAGTTTCTCGTTGTTCTCATTTCTACTGCTTTGCTGTTACTTTTGTCTTTCTTCGATTTGCTCTCAATCCATATTTTGTACTCATTAGAGTGTTCATTCCATTCAGCAGATCATGTCATTCTTCTTCACTTCCACTCAGGACAGCAATGTCATCAGCGAATAGTATAATTGATATACTTTCATCTTGAATTTTAATTTCACTCCTAAACTTTTCTTTTAATTCCATCATTGCTTCTTCGATGTACGGATTGAACAGTAGGGGTGAAAGACTACATCCCTATCTTACTTCTTTTTTTAATAGGAACACTTCGTTCTTGGTCGTCCACTCTTCTTATTCCCTCTGGGCTATTGTACACATTGTATATTATCCGTCTCTCCCTAAAGCTTACCCTTATTTTTCTCATAATATCGAACATCTTGCACCATTTGACATTGTCTAACGCTTTTTCAAGTACTACAAATCCTATGAACGTGTCTTGATTTTTCTTTAGTCTTGCTTCCATATCAACCGCAACGTTAGAATTGCCTCTCTGGCGCCTTTACCTTTTCTTAAGCGAAACTGATCATCATCTAATACATCCTCAGTTTTCTTTTCCATTCATCTGTATATTATTCTTGTAAGCAACTTGGGTGGATGAGCTGTTAAGCTGATTGTGCGATAATTCTCGCACTTGTCGGCTCTTGCAGTCTTGCAGTCTTCGGAAATGTGTGGAATATATTTTTCGGAGAGTCACATGGAATGTCACAAGACTCAACAATCTACAACGTGAATAGTCGTTTTGTTGCCACTTCCCCATTAATTACAGAAATTCTAATCGAATGTTGTCCATCCCTTCTCCCTTATTTGATTTTAAGCCCTCGAAAGCTCTCTTAAATTCTGATTCTGAATCAAGTACTGTTTCTTCTTCCATCATATCAGAAAAGTCTTCCCCCTCATAAAGGCATTCGATGTACTCTTTCCTACACTTTTAATGTTACCGCCATTGCTTCTCATTTCACCGAAAGTTGTTTCTACTTTTTGCGCTGAGCCAGTCCTTCCGAAAATCATTTCTTTTCCAACTTCTTGATATTTTTCATGCAGCCATTTCGCCTTAGCTTCGCTGCACTTTCTATTTATTTCATTCGTCAGCGGCTTGTATTTCTTTCTGTGTTCCTAGATTTCCCTGAACATTTTTGTACTTCCTTCTTTCTGCGTTCAACTGAAGTGTTTCTTCTGTCACTCATGGCTTCTTCGAAGCTACCTTCTTTGTACCTATGTTTTACTTTCCAACTTCTGTGATTGCCCTTTTTAGATGTGGCCATTCCTCTTCAACTGCACTGCCTACTAAGCAATTCTTAATTGATGCATCTACAGCTTTAGAGAACTTCAAGAGTATTTCGTCGTTCCTTAGTACTTCCGTATCCTACATGTTTGCCTATTGACTCTTCCTGACTAACCTCTTAAACTTCAGTCTATTCTTTATCACTATCAGATTTTGATGTGAGTCTTTATCTGCTCCTGGGTAAACCTTAAAATCCAATATCTGATTTCGGAATCCCTGCCTGACAATGATGTAATCTAACTGAAATATTTACAAGTATACCTCCTCCTCTTGTGATTTTTGAACAGATTATTCGCTATTACTAGCTTAAGTTTATTACAGAACTCATTTAGTGTTTCTCCTCTCTGATTCTTTGTCTCAAGCTCATTGTATCCTGTATCTTTTTCTTCTATTCCTTCCCCTTCAACTGCATTCCAGTTCCCCATGACTATTAGATTTCCATCTCAGTTTACGTACTGTATTACTCTTTCAGTATCTTCATATACCTTCTCTACCTCTTCAGCTTCGCCTTGCGGTGTCAGCATGTGTATATGAACTATCGTTGTCGTTGTTGGTTTGCTGACGATTCTGATAAGAACAACCCTATCACTGAACTGTTCACAGTAACACACTATCTGCCCTAACTTCCTGTTCATCACGAATCCTACTCCCGTTACACCATTTTCTGCTGCTGTTGATCTTACCCTATAATCATCTTACTAGAAATCTTTGTTTCCTGTCGATTTGACTTCACTGACCCCTACGATATTTAGAACTCCCCTAGTATTTCGCAAATTTTGCTTCCATATTACTGGTCAGCTCAAATTCCTTATCTCCTCATCCAAATTATTTCGTGGCAGTTTTAATTAATGTTCGGAAACATCCTCGTGTACCAAGCTGAAAGAAACAAACTCGTGATGAAATTTCCTCTCTACAAACATTCCTACATAAGTTTAAAACTACGTAATCTATTTCAGTACTCTAAGGGCCAAATTCAGAATGGTCATGTGCTATGACTAATTGCCTAATGCGTAAGTCGGATACTTCCCTGTATTCTATAATTTAGATCCAGTTAATGTATATCTTTGATCTAGATGCAAATGACCACTATTACTGCAATTAATGCCATTGTTAGGCATGAGAATGGTCTGTTGTTCGATCAAAATGATATTTATAATGAAGTTACATACATCTATTGTGCCAAAACATGACTTTCCAAAACAATTTTAAAAGTTTGCGTATTATAAAATTATGTGTATTATAAAAGAGCTTCTCACATAATTTTACAAAATATGGTATGGCGTGCCCCTATGTGTCATGAAAGCTGAGCTTCACTAGGTGCCGCCGGCCGTAGTAGCCGAGCGGTTCTAGGCGCTACAGTCCGAACCCGCGTGACCGCTACGGTCGCAGGCTCGAATCCTGTCTCGGGCATGGATGGGTGTGATGTCCTTAGGTTAGTTAGGTTTAATTAGTTGTAAGTTCTAGGGGACTGATGACCTCAGAAGCTAAGTCCCATAGTGCTCAATAGTGCTCAGAGCCATTTGAACCTTTTTTTTTTTCACTCGGTGCCCCTTGGGATTAGAGCTTTCGTGTGATAGCTTTGTGCACTATATTTCGTTTTTTTCTATCCCGTGAAATCACCTAAAAATTTAACCGTTAATTGATCCTACTATACTACAGACGCACATTGAGTTAAAAGTAGTTAATTGCTCCCCTGCCTGGTGTCGTAGTTTTAATAGGCGTGGTGATGGTGGTGGTGGTGGTGGTGGTGGTGGTGGTAAGCTCCTATGGGACCAAACTGCTGAGGTCATCGGCCCCTAGGCTTACACACTACTTAAGCTAATTTAATCTTACTTAGGCTAAGGACAACACACACACCCATGCCAGAGGGAGGACTCGAACCTCCGACGAGGGGAGCCGCGCGAACCGTGGCAAGACGCCCTAGACAACGGGGCTACTCTGCGCGGCTTTTAGTAGGCAGCAGTGTATCGGTAGCAGTAGTTTCTCTGTCATGATATTCTCCGTAACGGACGGAACGTGACGAGCGAGTGTGCCTGCCCACAGGCGCGCCAACTGCTGGAGCGACTGAAGTCTGCGCTGGAGGCGCGGGTGCGGCTACTGCCCTGGCTGGACGCGACCAGCCGCGAGGCGGCGCTCGCCAAGTTGGCAGCCCTGCGCGCGCACCTGCTGACGATGCCCGGCCTCTCCAACCACACGTACGTGGCCGCGCTCCTCCACGACGTGAGTCGCCTCTCGCCTCACCTCGACTCGCACACCGTCAATAAGTAACTCTGACATCAGCACCGCAGCCTACTTTCTCCATGTTTTATAAGTTCTTTACTGTCGACGTGGATTCTGTTGTTGTAAGGATGCGTTATCAGACATCTGGCGTACTTCAGGTTCTGTTCGACACTGGAATACTACTTTTAGCAGTATATCAGCAACAATGAATGGAAACCACAAGAAATCTACCGGTGTTAAGCTGTAGAGAAGAAAAATAGCAACATTACGAAGATTCGGACGTCTTTCAGGGATATTTTCTGAGTATTTTGACATGAGGGACCGATACACAGTAATTATGATTTATTTTGCGTGTTACCACAATTTCCTTTGCTTCTACGAAATACCCGGACACCAGCCTCACCCAGACTCCCGTTCTAAAACGCAAGGCTCCAGTTTCTCGTTCGCACAGTATTTACAGATGCGAAAGTTCTGTGATGTGTAATTGCATAGGCTCCCGCGGCCGGAGTCAGTGGACATAAAAGTTTTCTGGTTGTGATGTGGTTGGCTTTGCTACAGGAAGAGCCTGCAATAGCGTCGCTGTACCACTCTTCCTTTGCATGCAGTGAACCTATACACTAGGCACATATCGGCCAGTGTTTCATCAGTAAGTTTACCCATATTGTTGTGTAACCTCGTTAAGATACACCTAACACTACCGCAAAAACGAACACGACGCAAGCGAGGAGCATTGAACTTACATGTGTCCATGGAACAAATGTGGCTCTAAATGAGACACACAGTGCATTCAGTCGACATTTGTACTCCTGTGGAGATATTCTCAGTGCTATAAGGATGCAATAACAAATGAGGTTAGATCTCAAATTGTAACGGGTCACGGCAGACCACGGGACCGTTACATCAAGGTACTCAAAAAATATCCCTGGAAAACATACGAAATTTTATCACTGAGTTCTGGGTCACCCTTATAACTAGTATTACTAGAGTAAATGACTTCAGTTTCTGATCAAAAGTTTTAAAATTAGTGTCACATATCTGTTGTGTGAAGCTTTATGGGCTGGAACACCAAGTTCCCTACGGCACTAACTCGAATCAAAGATTTTTCACACTCGTTTGTTGTAGTTTAAGTTCCCGCTCCTTCCATCCGAAACCTTAGTCCGCAGGTTAAGAATTTCTGGACTGGGTTATTTGCAGAATAAGCATACCATACTGGTGTAAATATGATGGCAATTCAGTAAGAGCGGATGCTAGTAACATTGGTTCTGTTTTGATAGGAAGATAACTGAAATATTATGAGCGATATTTTCATTCCATACAAAACACTATTATCACCCATATTTTATTACTTGGCTTGACAGAAATTTCTGTCAAATTAAGGACACAATCATGCAGAAAATTTGTTCAAACATCTGTACAGTCCAAAAAATATCTACATCAAGGTAACTATAGTAGTACACATCTAAAATTCTAAGAAAGTGGTGTTTCGGAACTAGAGGCAGAGAAATATAGCAAAAATGGAGGAATCCAAATTCTGCGAGTAGTGGATTAAAACCATTGAAAAAATTTTTGTTGCGTAATTGTAACTGTTCATTGATAATGAGTCCGCAGCTCGTGGTCTTGCAGTAGCGTTCTCGCTTCCCGCGCATGGAGTTCCGGTTACGATTCCCGGCGGGGTGGGGGATTTTTCGTGCCCCGATATGACTGGGTGTTGTTGTGTCGTCATCATCATTCATCGTCATTACGGTCGGAGGAAGGCAATGGCAAACCACCTCCGCCAGGACCTTGCCTAGTAGAGAGGTGCGGGTCTCCCGTATCCTCCCCGACGAAGTATGGGACCTCATAATCATCATCAGTGAGAATGGGTCCATCTTTCTTAGAAATGTGCTTGAAAATCTCCAGTTCTTCGAGTACGTCGAGCCTATGACATTTCTTTTCACTCACTGATCAGTCTGGCCTGGCAACGGAAGACAGCAAAACGAAAGCTGAAATTTTAAATTTAGCATTTGAGAAATCTTTCACGCAGGAGGATCGTACAAACATACCGCCGTTTGAGTCTCGTACAGATTCCTGTATGGAGGACATAGTGATAGACATCCCTGGGGTTGTGAAGCAGCTGAATGGGTTGAAAATAAATAAATCGCCAGGTCCTGATGGGATTCCAATTCGATTTTACAGAGAGTACTCTACTGCATTGGCTCCTTACTTAGCTTGCATTTATCGCGAATCTCTTGCCCAACGTAAAGTCCCAAGCGACTTGAAAACAGCGCAGGTGACGCCTGTATATAAAAAGGGTAGAAGGACGGATCCTCAAAATTACACACCAATATCCTTAACATCGGTTTGTTGCAGGATTCTCGAACGTATTCTCAGTTCGAATATAATGAATTTCCTTGAGACAGAGAAGTTGCTGTCCATACAGCAGCACGGATTTAGAAAGCATCGCTCCTGCGATACGCAACTCACCCTTTTTTTACATGATATCTTGCAAACCATGGATGAAGGGTATCAGACGGATGCCATATTCCTTGACTTCCGGAAAGCGTTTGACTCGGTGCCCCACTGCAGACTCCTAACTAAGGTACGAGCATATGGTATTGGTTCCCAAATAAATGAGTGGCTCGAAGACTTCTTAAGTAATAGAACCAAGTACGTTGTCCTCGATGGTGAGTGTTCATAGGAGGTGAGGGTATCATCTGGAGTGCCCCAGGGAAGTGTGGTATGTCCGCTGTTGTTTTCTATCTACATAAATGATATTTTGGATAGGGTGGATAGCAATGTGCGATTGTTTGCTGATGATGCTGTGGTGTACGGGAAGGTGTCGTCGTTGAGTGACTGCTGGAGGATACAAGATTTGTGATTGGTGTAAAGAATGGCAGCTAACTCTAAATATAGATAAATGTAAATTAATGCAGATGAATAGGGAAAAGAATCCCGTAATTTTTGAATAGTCCATTAGTAGTGTAGCGCTTGACACAGTCACGTCGATTAAATATGTGGGCGTAATATTGCAGAGGGATATGAAGTGGGACAAGCATGTAATGGCAGTTGTGGGGAAGGCGGATAGTCGTCTTCGGTTCATTGGTAGAATTTTGGGAAGATGTGGTTCATCCGTAAAGGAGTCCACTTATAAAACACTAATACGACCTATTCTTGAGTACCGTTCGAGCGTTTGGGATACCTATCAGGTCGGATTGTGGGAGGACATAGAAGCAATTCAGAGGCGAGCTGCTAGATTTGTTACTGGCAGGTTTGATCATCACGCGAGTGTTACGGAAATGCTTCAGGAACTCGGGTGGGAGTCTCTAGAGGAAAGGAGGCGTTCTCTTCGTGAATCGCTACTGAGGAAATTTAGAGAACCAGTATTCGAGGCTGACTGCAGTACAATTTTACTGCCGCCAACTTACATTTCGCGGAAAGACCACAAAGATAAGATAAGAGAGATTAGGGTTCGTGCAGAGGCATATAGGCAGTCATTTTTTCCTCGTTCTGTTTGGCAGTGGAACAGGGAGAGAAGTTGCTAGTTGTGCTACGAGATACCCTCCGCCACGCACCGTATGGTGGATTGCGGAGTATGTATGTAGATGTAGATGTAGATGAATGTAAAATGGAAATTTCTTACACGCTTTTCGGTTTATGACCGAAAATTAACAGATGAGCAGCAAAAGTGGGATTATGTACATTAGTGCCTCTTTTTCTTCAAAACTTTAGGGAGAATATGTTTAACACTTGATTTAAAGATGTTACTCCATTGTGATGTGACACAACAACGATGACACGTCATGGCCGCAAGTCCACTACTTAACACAAACTGCTTACAACTGACAGGTCCTTAGCACATATATTGTTTACCGTTGTTAGTTCAAGCTGCCACTGTAAGTTACTGGGAAAATTTGAAAATTTGTGGTAAATTCCAATGGGACCAAACTGCTGAGGTCATCGGTCCTAGGATTACACGCTACTTAATCTAACTTAAACTAACTTACGCTAAGGGCAACACACACGCCCATGCCCGAGGGAGGACTCGAACCTCCGACGGGGGGCGCCGCACGAACCGTGGCAAGGCGCCCAAGACCGCACGGCTACCCCGCGCGGCAGTTACTGGGCTGACGTCCCTTAAACGCCAGGGGTAAAAACAGTCCAGCAAGTTTTTTGAAGGACGGTGTTTATAGAAGGTCGATGCGAACTGTCAGAGGCGTCTTTGACTGCCAAGAGAGTGTAACACAAATGCTAAAAAGCATTAACTGGCAGACATTCGAAGAAAGACGCCGTAAACCTCTCTATAACATGCTTAGTAAACTTCAAGAGCCGTCTTTCACACCGAAAACAAGTTGTTTCTGGTCCCTACGTACCTACCCCGAATATATTAGGCTGTGAAGCAGTTGTTGTTCCTGGTCCCGGCGGAGGACCGAGTCCTCCCTCGGGCATGGGAGTGTGTGTTTGTCCTTAGGATAATTTAGGTTAAGTAGCGTGTAAGCTTAGGGACTGATGACCTTAGCAGGTAAGTCCCATAAGATTTCACACACATTTGAACATATTTAGTTATTGTTCCCATCGTCTGTTCGTGAATAGGATGAGGGAAACCTTGATGTGTGGTACAGTAAAAGTACCCTCTGCCACACACTGCCCAGTGATTCTCAGCTGTGGACGAAGTCTCACTGAAATGTAAGTACTGAAAGCAAGCAACATTCTTACCTAATCAAAGTTCCCAGATGTGACATGTACCGTTCAAAATTTCGGCTATTCATATTATCCATAATCGAAGGTAATAAACACTGGCATCTCGTTGTATAATTAACGTTGTGTAACACTCATAAATGACTGACTGACAAGTCACCCGGGTGACTGAAGCAGCAAAGTACCTTGAACGAAGCAGTACTATCAACTTGGTAATCGTCTGCATCATATCGTTTCATCGGTCATGATTATATTCCGTCCTGGACCTATTATCATTGACGATCGTAAACTCGTCAAATACTGTGGGTCTGTGAAATAAGCAGAAAGTGCAAAGAGACAAACTCGGAATTGAGGAAAACTTATAAAGACTTGATCATGTGAAATACTGTCCCTGCGTATTGATGTTACGGGTACAAGTGCAGATGTTTCTAGTGATAACTGAGGACAGTTTATTGAACAACAGTACATCGGTATTTACTTCATTTGCAGACTAATAATGTCAGCTGTAACGAGTATTGTATTCTTAGGTTGGTTAGTATGCGTGGTACAAGCGAGGTGTTTAAGTTTATCTTCCCCTGGGCAGCATGTCAGGTATTTAAGTGTGGATTCGTAGAGTCAAAATAATAGTCTATACTGGCAGGCGTAGTCTACTTCTCGGTGCAAAACGACCGTACCGAAAACATAAGGTAGAAAATTATGTGATGTGTTTGCAGAGTGATTGTTAGATGCAGAGGAAAAACAATTTGTGCACTGAATCTGGTACATATAAAGGCAGCAATTATCACAATATCTGTACCTATACCTCTAACACCTTGTATTCAGCTTCGGGGAAGTCAGACTTATAGCCCGTAGGTTTTAAATTTCAGATGAGAAGTAGGATAGTTAGACCGATGATTACAGCTAGTTAATAGTATGTATGCTTAGGAAAAGCTAGCATGAGATAGAATGACCACATCGCATTTAATGTAGCTAGATTAGTAAACCATCTCTTGTATTAAGTGAAAGTACAGTTCGTTTGTATCTGTTCAATGGCACAGTGTAGCTATTACCAACATTTTCCGTAATACTTGTTCCATAGATCACGAATACGACACTTCTTAATGTTGTGGAACGTGTCACTTTTACATAACTTTTCTTTACACATTCTTTTTTTTAACAGTTACTACTTCGTTTCTAATAATTCATCTATTTAGTAGGAGTTGTCATTCAGAAATCCTTTTAATTTATTTTTAAATGTCGGTTGGCTATCTATTTATTGATCCTTGTATTTCTATTTTTACGATTGCTTTTAGATCCCTGATATGGACTCCAGGTAGATATATACACACGATTTGTATTTGTAAACCATGTGTGTCATACATGTATCGTTAACGACATTCAGCGAGATCACTTTGAAACGTAATTTAATTATTGCGGTTCATTTACTTTGTTATCTGTTTACCAAACGTATTCAGTTCTTTCTGCTAGAAGCATAATTATCATCTGGTGAAGTTTCACCTGGTGTGTCTAAAACTACCGAGCCAGACTTTTATTCCATTATATGTAATCTTATCTCTATGACACTTCACCTATTCCTTGTATCTGAGCACCTGTAGTGAAGTGACGGATGAGGTGACATGGGATGGGCGCTGTGTGCGCAGGTGGACGTGCGCCAGGGCGACCTGTTCGGCAACGTGCTGCGCCGCTACCGCCAGCTGCGGGCCGAACACGCGCGGCGCCTGCGGCAGCCCGCCGACGACGACCGGTGAGTTCCCGCCAGGTTCCTACCAACCTGCTTGCCGCGTCTCACCGTGGCGTCCATTACCTCACTCAATATACGGCTGCGTGTGGGCCATTGGAATGTATGGTTGGTGTTTATAATTACTTTATTGGGATATTTCTAAAAGATTCGTCCTATTTCACAAGACTATAAGTTCTGCGTGTGTGGAGATAGGAACTTTGAGTGAATCCGAATCGCAACTAAAAGTATACATTAGCACCAGCTGAAAATTATGGGTTCATATGGCAGCCGATATGAGTCTCTCTAGTCAGATATCTCGCTCACTTGCTCAGTCATTCATTAGCAGTCCGCAGCTCGTGGTCGTGCGGTAGCGTTCTCGCTTCCCACGCCCGTGTTCCCGGGTTCGATTCCCGGCGGGGTCTGGGATTTTCTCTGCCTCGTGATGACTGGGTGTTGTGTGCTGTCCTTAGGTTAGTTAGGTTTAAGTAGTTCTAAGTTCTAGGGGACTGATGACCATAGATGTTAAGTCCCATAGTGCTCAGAGCCATTCATTAGCAATCGTGCATCGACTCTAGATCGCTATAACGAAGCAACTAAGACGTGTTGCATTCTTTTCAACACGCGTAGATCAGCTAAATCTTTGAACCCTGATTTTTTGTGAGAGTACAGCACTCCACAACATACAGCTGAAAATATTTGTCAATAGTTTCAGGACATTGGTTTTTTATACACTGAAGAGCCAAAAAACTGGTACACCTACCTAATATCGTGTAGGGCCCCCCACAAGCACGCAGAAATGCCGCAACAAGAAGTGGCATGGACTCACCTAATGTGTGAAGTAGCGCTGGACTGAACTGACACCATCAATCCTGTAGAGCTGTCCATAAATCTGTAAGAGTACGAGGAGATGGAGATTTCTTCTAAACAGCACGTTGCAAGGCATCCCAGATATGCTCAATAATGTTCATATCTGGGGATTTTGGTGGCCAGCGTAAGTGTTTAAGCACAGAAGAGTGTTCCTGGAGCCACTCTGTGGGGTGTCGCATTGTCCTCCTGAAATTACTCAAGTCCGTCGGAATGCACAACGGAGGTGAATGGATGCAGGTGAGAAGACAGGACGCTTACGTACGTGTCACCTGTCAGATTCGTATCTAGACGTATCAGGGGTCGCGTGTCATTCCAACTGCAAACACCCACACCATTGCACAGCCTCAACCAGCTTCACCGGATTCCTGATTTTCTCGGCACACTTGTGAAATGGTCGTACGGTAAAATCTCTACTTCATCGCTAACTCGGAGATGCTGTGTCCCATCGCTCGTGCACCGACTATAACACCACGTTCAAACTCACTTAAATCTTGATAACTTGGCATTGTAGCAGCAGTAACCGATCTAACAACTGCTCCAGACACTTGTTGTCTTATATAGGCGCAGCCGACAGCAGCGCCGTATTCTTCCTGTTTACATATCTCTGTATTTGAATACGCATGCCTATACTAGTTTTTTGGCGCTTCGGTATAAAAGGGGATGGCCAGGGGTCGCACCCTTGTGACTGTTTGCAAGACATACAGAGCATTCAACAGAGTACTGCACGTAGTACACGCAAGCCTACTCTTCGTGCGAGCCGAGAATTAGTTATTGCTCTGGCTTGATTTACGGTGACTTTTTTTTGTTTCAAGCCATACATGATGTTACTGCTACAACACTATCACAGTGGTGTTAAAACATCTACGTGTAGGGTTTTGTGAGTTGATTCTCAGTTTAGCGATGAAAGATAATAATTCCTTCTTGCTTTAGTGTGCAATGGTAACACAATGTTGCATTTTAGTCCAAACACGAGCAGTCAGAAACTAAGAATATGTGGGACTTAGCAGCCACATACCAAAGTCTGGTACCAGGAATACTCCCTAGAGCTTCGTGTGTTTTACACTGTTAGTCGATAAAATACTAACGCATCGTTCTTTTCTGCATAAAATACATAAAAGGCAGTTAAGCTGTCGGCACATGCACCATGCACTGGAACATTGAGCGTACCGAGTTTCTGTCATCATAGCGTCGAAAAAGCACGCTGGCGAACCTTTCCAAATATACAGGGCAATATCTAGCATGTCAGATATTCTGAACATGCATTTAAACGTGAACCAATGAGTGGTAGCACTTAGCAATACCAACGTATCACAGCTGGCAACGGCACTGCAATTTTAAGTTCAATGCCGATAGCGGTCTTTGGGATCCGACGGTCCCAATGAAGCACGCCCGACCAGCCACACCTCCAGCCTCTTGGTACCATGAAAGTCCTCTGCCGCCGCTATATAGAACGACCACTCCCGTCCAGCTTTCCTACCATGACAGTTGCCGCACCTCTCTGTAACCTAACTATCCTTACCATTGTTTAAGACGCCGTACGCAACACAATGAGATGGATGAACGCCACCACATCAGATCACGCCATTTATCTTAGTGCAGAGGCACTACACAACATTTTGGATTTCAAAGGAAATGACGGGAAATGTTATATTAGTGGTTAAAGAATTATTGTAACTTGCATGTTATGGAAGTATGTCGTTTCAAGGAAACGTACTATTGAGGACCCATCAAAAATGCATAGTTCTTGGTACAATTCGTTACAATTAAATGTCATTTAATATGAGTAGAAACATAGATTAGTAATCCTATAGTGATGTGTTGCTGGCTCAAGTCCCACTGGTTTCGAATTATTCTCTTTTTTTTTTTTTTTTTTTTTACAATCCTTTGAGTTTTCTAGCATACTTTCATACTTCCTTATTAGTTTAATAGGAGAATATTCTGTAATATTCCATGTTCCGTAAATGGAAGTGCACTCTTTTCGAGCAGTGAGTTTGTTCTATTGGCTTGACTAAAAGCCATCTTTCATTACTTACAGTGTTACATTTTACACTTTCTTGTTTCACATTCTGTATTCCGATTCTGCTACTGAATAGGAACAGTGATCATGTAAGAATGACGTTACGGCTTTAGTAAAAAGTGAGAGTAACGAAATCATTTTTATCTTCGTATAGCATCATTTGCAATGGAACATTTATACGCTGCCATACTTATTGACTGGATATGGTACTTTCCCTTTTGCCTTGTACCGCGTTCACGGATATTCAAATTCTCTTTTATGTATACTACAGACAGAGCTACGTGACTAGCACATGGTCAAGGGAAGAAATGTGCATATTTTAGAAGCTAATGTCGAAATTTGACGCCCGTCCATCTATTAAACAGTGTGATTTGCGAGCCAGATACAGCCGACAACTGCCGTTGGCTTGGGCTGTGATGGCGTAACCACGTTGAGGCACACGTACCGTACACATAAGTCGCATCGTTTCTTAGCGTTCAGAAGCTCGTTGAACTCGGCACGCTCAACGTTGGCGTGACGGTACGGCCCGTGTGCCGACGGCTGTACAGGTATCACACATCTAGATGCTACGGAGATCTGTTTTTATCCTTAGTTGGTACAATATGACTAAATTTTTTGTTTTTCAAGACGATGAGCGTCTCCGCGTTGACTCTCATATGTAAGTTCATTTCCAAACAATCGGCTGCCCATTGTCTCAAAACCTGGCAGTAGATCCATAGAGATTCGGATCGTACGTCAAGTTTGCTAGTGGCAACACATAATCAGTGCCTTCTCTGCGCGATAGCAATGGATATACTATCGCTGACAGTGCTGCCACCTTCAGAATTCGAAAGAGGGTATTCGAGTCAACATTGTCAAAAGCCTTCTCTACGTCTACAAATGCTAGAAACGTGATTTACCTTTCCTTAATCTATTTTCTAATTTATTTCTATTCAATGCTGTTGAAACACGGCTTTCTTCCGCAATTTTCCGCAGTTTGCTGTTAATTTTGTTCATTTCGCTCGACAGAAGACCGCTACGAGCAGTGTGTCTCTACTGACGATTGCTTGTACGATCCTGCACATTGTCGGTACACATACTCAAGCATAAGTACTTTAATATGCTTGCATGACTAAATCGATCAAGAATCAAGCAGATTTGTCCTAATACCTGCACAAAATCATGCTACAGACGAAAACCAGTTTGCTAAGAAATAAAAGCTTTTTTACTGGTTCTGATTAGAATACTTATCTTTTTCAAAAGTCAGATTTTTGCATTTATACTTCACTAGACTGTACAATTAATACTAGTTTCGCTATAAATCTTGGTATCTTCACTTTTAAAAAACATTATTTAACTGCAATAGCTATCTTTATTCCTTTCCAGCTGGGCGTATCCTTTCGTGGTGAACGCTTTCTACGAGAAGACACTCAACAGTATTGGTAAGTACATGTGATGACCAGAAGCAGAAGCAGCCGTCTGCGATAGTCTTCTAACGAGATTCGCTAGAAAGCTAACCAGTCAGTCCCTCTCAGCTGAATTTCAAGGATAGAGTCTTCTGCTGCACTAGCGCTGTTGGGGCAAAGGATATGCAGGAGGAAAGCATCGTATGAGACTAAATTACAGATTAGGCCTATTAGCCGAGCTGAATCACCGTACAGCCAATTTCCGCGAAAGGCAGAGGTACGAGCTACAGGTCCATTCTGGCAACAGTTTCAATCCGTCTGAAAGTACCAGTAGACTTCCTTCTACAAAATGCGCTATGTTGTGACGGTTAATGAACTACTCAGACACGTTTGTATTGGTATGCAAGAATTTAAACAGAAGTTTAAGATACTTTGGCTAGATGAAATCCTATTCCAGATACTTATTCCAACAATCAAATGCAATCATTCAATATACATAACTACCATCGACATGCGATTCAATCTTTATTTTGACATTTATACAGTGACTTTAGCTTCGGTATGCTTTTAGCCCTTCTATCTCTTTGCCAACACGATTGCCAGTCAAACCCTCCAAATTTGTTTCGATGCACTAAATGTTGCTTAAAGTTTGCCTTCAGAGTAATTTAAAATGGTATAAAAGTTTGTTTGACTCAAAAGGTTTCTTTTGTAACACTGACCTTTGAGTTCGTGGATGCCATCGGTATGTCAAGAGCCGCGGTTACAAAAGATGCCGCCTCAGCAAGAGGTGGGCTGTTACCGGCAGAGTGATGGCAGCCACACCGAGTCTCACTGCAAACGGCACTGCATTTTCGTCTATCGGTAACAGTATGCTGTCAACACTGATGGTGGCCAAATATAAGTGTGGGAGATACATGTTTTTATTTGTGGCGGAGGCTAATAATAATAAATATTCAGTAATGATGTTGTTTTTTATTGAAACTTTTGATATCAGACAAAAGAGCTGTAAAAGAGTGGAGGTCGCTGTTGCAGTTAAATAAGCCGTTAGGCTTGGAGGACGAAATGTCAGAAACATGCTAAGGATATTTATGGGGCTTGTGAATTTGAGAATCTGATGGTGAGGGCTCAATTATACGCCAAAGAGTGAACATAGGCATGATCAGATTTCCAGACCCTCAGGTGCATTACGAATCGACAAACCCATTATCTCCTCCACCATACAATTCACGCTGGGACCACACTGGTAAAATTAAACAAAATCTTGTTAATACAGAGGATTACAAAAATCCTTCCTCCAGTGTACTATCTGTGAATGGAATATAAAAAGGGAAATGTGATTTTATTACGATATGTACATACCATATGGTAATTTGTCGAATACATATATATGTACAGGTTGTACGAGAACACATGAACTGAAGCGTCTGCTCTTCGCTACATCACTGACCTCCGGGAGCGACACAGACGTCTTTACGTAACATAAACTGCATTATTGAAAGTATTCGGACACCTGTTAGTGGACATTGATATGTCGTGTGTCCATCCTTATCTTTATGACGACTTGAATTCAGGTGGGGACACTTTTAATGACGAATCGCAGCCCATTCTTCCACAAGAGCGGAAATAATGAAGGTAGCGATCTTGGACGGCGGAGTCTGGACGTTCTAGCTCACCCAAAGTATGTTGTGTTGCATCCTTTTGACGAATCTTATTGTCGGCAAACCATTATCTCACAGGTGCCCTTTTATGACAGGATGCATTATCGTGCTGATACAAACAATCATTGCCTCCAAACTGTTCCTCTACTGTTCACAGCATACGATACTGTAAAATATGTTCATGTTCTTACACATCCGCCTCTTTCTTAAGTGCAATAACGAGACAAAACACCAACCACGAAAAACATACACATGCCCTAACACCCCTCCTACGTACTTCACTGTTGACACTACACGTGATGCAAGGCAACGTTCTCCGGGTTTCGTTCAACCCAAACCTGCCTATCGGATTTCAACAGTACAAGTATCGCTGAGCACTCACTACAGAAATGTGTGGTTTACTAGAACCATTGTACTCATTCTTTTCCTTTTTTCCCTAACTTCGTGCAATCATTGTGGTAGCTGGACTGCCGGTAGCACATTGGAACACATGAGTGATTCCATCCGCTGATTTCATGAGATTATCTTAAAATTATCCTCCGCAACGCTTGAGGTCCCGGTCGCTCAGTACGTGATGTATGCCTTGTTTTGATTTAACAGTGATGTTTTTACGCATTTCCAATTAGTTAGGTACATGATCCACAGAATCTGAACAATCCTTGTATCTAAATGATGTGGAACGAATCACTTTATGACTTGTGATAACATTAATGAACACGTTATTTTTTCAATCCTACTCATGCAACAACACATTTTTATTTCCTTCTTACGGGTTACAAGTAGAACTTCGTCAATGGAATAAAAGTGCGCCTGGTGAAATGATTAAATGATTTTAAATTAGATTTAAAACTTGCTTCGCTACCTGTCAGACATGTTATTGGGCAAATGGTCAAAAGTTTTTGTTGCTGGATATTGTACTCTTTTTTCTGAGCCATTGAGATCTTTAACAATGGGTAATAAAAGTCATATTTTTCTCGAGTGTTGTACGCATTGGCATCAGTGTTCTTCTTGAGTTGTGATGTACTATTCATTACGTACTTCGTTAGTGAATAGATGTACTGTGATGGCGCAGTTAAAATGCCTAGCTTCTTGAAGAGGCAGCTATATGACGCTCGTGGGTGAAGACCACATATTATTCTTAGTGCTTGCTTTTGTCCAACGAATACACTTTCTAACTGATGACTACCCCAGAAAATTATTGCGTAAAACAATAGTGAGTGGAAATTGCGAAATCTGTCAGGAGGCTGATACGTTTGTTTCCAAGATTAGTAATAATACGAACGTAATTGTTCGACGAGCTCAATAATATGTTTCTTTGACTTCAAGTTTTCATCAGTATTTAAATCAAGAAATTTGAGCATTCTATCCTATGTACTGACTCATGCTCATGTGCTACATCACTTGTTGATATGATTGTGTTTAATGCATAGAACTGAGTGTCGTGTTTTCTTTTTTCAAAATTTAGGGTGAGTCAGTTTTCAGAGAATCAATAATCCTTTGGCAAATATCTTGTAGAAACTGTTGTTTCTTTCTCTCTACTGAGATTTATTAAACGCTTGTATCGCCTGCAAAAAGTACGAGTTTCGTTTGTTGAATGTTTAGTGGTAGGCCATACGCATATATAAGGAACAGAAATGGACCGAAACTTGAACTCTGTGGTACTACTTCGGTGGTTTTTTTTTTCTCCTATTCACTGTAAAAAATTTTACTCTTCCGACATTGTTTGAGTTACTCACCACAGCCTTTTGCAATTTTTTTTATAAGTGTAATTCAAACCAGCTGTGCATAAAGCCTCAATTCCATAAAACCTGAGTTTTTCTACACGATCAAACTCATGGGAAAGATCACAAAAAATGTCAACTTGCGATATATTATTATTTAAGGCTTGTACTATTTGATGAGTGAATGTATAAATTACATTCTCACTCGAGCAAACTTTCTGAAATCCCAACTGTGATATGCCAAGGAAATTGCTTCCATTTCAGTGCGCATTACTTTTTCGAATATTTTCGAAAACGATGTCAGCAAGAAAACTGGACGACAGTTATTTAAGTCTGTCTCATCACGTTTCTTATGAAGTGGTTTGACAGTTGCGTATTTTAATATTTTAACTTGTCGGGAAAAATTCCCTGTGCTGTCACCAACAGTGACCTCGGGCAGGATGGATTTGCTACTCAGGTAATACCGATTGACTAGTCAAAGACCGAAGTCAGTGAGCCCTCCTGACAGACCCCATTCTTCCGTTATTGGACGTCTACTGACAATACAATATCAAGTTTCATACTGGCGGCTCTGCCTCTCGTGACATCTATTGTTTAATTCGGTGATTCAGAGTGATGTCGGGATACTGTTGACCGGCTACTGTGTGCAGTGGTTCCGCTGGCGCTGCTGGCGCAGCCGTACCTGCGCTCCGACGTCCCCCGCTACGTGGGGCTGGGCGCGCTGGGCACGGCGCTGGCGCACGAGCTGCTGCACGCGCTCGACTCTGCCGGCGTGGAGCGCGGGCCCGGGGGACAGCCGCACGCGTGGCTCACGCCCGCGGCGCGCCTTCGCTTCGAGGCGCGCCTCGACTGCCTCGCCAGGCAGTACCACGCCACCTTCATGCGCTCCGTGCCCTTCCTGGGCGCCAGCGTGGCAGTCCAGGCAAGTCTGTCTCTTCGTCTCTCTCTCTCTCTACCCTCTCTCTCACCCAGCTCTGAAAGGGTAATGGGCTTACTGACCAACAGGGCTTGATTAAAATATGGAAACACTGTGAAAGCACTGAGAGAAATGCTTGCTTGAATATGGATGCAGACGCTAGACAAGCCTACAGGTTGCACTTTTGTATCTGACCATGAAGGGCACCTGTGCAGTATCCTCAATGCATCGCAAACGTTAATCATGACCCGAATTAGAATGTGGGCAGATTGTTGGTTATGGCACTGGATAGTAAAGGGTATATATTAGAAAAATTTTTCCGAAACACATACGTAACGCTGCAGGCCACAGACAGAGGTGGAAGTAGTAAGGGAGCCAATATGTCTCAAGTGAGTCTGGCCACTGACACATTATGACACCATCTGTTGAATGAGGATATACGTTCAGCGGAAAGAAGACTGTGATAGAAAACCCAAATAAGCGAGGCAAGTATATTCGATAGCTCCTAAGACATGGTGCAAGAAACTCTCTCTTTCATAAGAGCATATAGAGAGGTACTGGCGCAGTAGTTAACACTCTGTTAGTTAAATGTAGCAGAATAAGGAGAAGACATGCGATCATTATAAACCGAACCTTGTGTCTTAGCTTCACACTAGCTCCTGTTAAATACTCCAGCTATCCAGCTCTCATCATGAATCGATCATTAGTATTGATGGCATTCATAGTAATAGCACTCAATTCCACGGTTCCGATACTGTACTGAATCTATGTCCGAGATGCTCCAGCTCAGCTGATGAAGTTCACACTGGTCGCCGGTACTAGAGTACTGCCGGTACCAGACTTTAACACAAAAGTGCAGCAACAGGGCCTGCTGTGGTCCATGTTCCTGTTCAATTCTCAGGCACCTTCTGGAGCTTCTGACCACACGACTAAACTCTGGCAGTCAGCATGGAAACTACTTACCTCTGGGAAACGGCTGCATCTGCTCGCCGGCAGTCCACCGTAGTGCCAGGGTCACAGACTACTTCTGTAGTGTAATGGCTGAGCTGACTCAATGGATATCATCTAGAATCCAACACACAGCTGAATGTTCAATATCTGAAGCTGGTGCGGAAGAACGACGACTTGTAGGCATTGAAAATAAAAGATTTAATTCTGACAATGTTTTACTAGTGTCATTGATACTTCACATGTTCCCACAAGATATTGTGACTTGACGCAGAAGTATCTCCGCTCGGCGTCTCTAGTGCATTATGTCAGATCTAAATTAATTCCAACATGAACAAATTGCTTTTGCTTGTATGGTGGGAGCTTCTGTAAGCAAGGTACCTTAAGTGTTTGGTGATTCAGGAAGCCCCGTATGGAAGTTTTATATCCCATACAGGAAAAGTGGGAAAACATTATTCGCTAAGTCACAATGCAGACGGAAGTACTTGATGAGTGATCGTGGAAAATGGTCACTGAAGAGGATTGTGACTAAAAATAAGACAGCAACTACAGACGTGACTGCGGAACTGAGTGTCAGATTCCCTGATGCTGTTAGCATCAAAATAACACGAAGGGAGCTCAATAAGCAGGGAATTACGGAGAGAGCTGGAATTCTACAACAACTCCTCAGAAATGCAAAAGCCAGTATTAGGAAAACGTGGTGTCGAAGCTATAAAACATGGACATTGAAGCAATGGGAGAAAGTGATGTGATCGGATGACTCTTGGTTTATACTGTTTCCAACTTCTGGCCGAGTTTACCTCCCATGAGTGAAACTAGCGGGGATTCGGTTATGTTTTGGACAGATACCACCAAGGATTATGTGACCATTTTGGCCGGTCAGATCCATCCCATGTTACAACGTTTGCTCCCCAATTGTGATGCTATATTCCAAGACGACGGGTCCTATGTTTACAACGCTCACATCATCCAGGACTGCTTTTATGAGTACAACGATCAATAATCACATCTAGTCTGACCACCACAGTCACCAGATACCAATACTTCAATACTATTGAGTCTTGGTCGTTTACTTTGTAGAGATCCGCCCCCATCATAATCACTTGAACTTGCCACTGCTTTGCAGGAAGAGTTGTACAAGATTCCCTTGAAAATACAGCACCTGTTTTTATACATTCCGAGACGAGTGGAGGCTGTTTCGAATGTTGAAGGTTTCCTACACCATATTGGGTATGGTAATGTGTTGTGTTTCTGTCTTTCCAAGTTTATGTCCACCCTTCGTATGGAAGTCCAACGAACTATTCTCTCTCAGTGACAACTACTGCTGCAAGAATCTAAAGTGAGCTGCTACTTACCAAGGAGTTTAGACCTCATTAAAACAAATAACAAGTGACACATTACGATAATAAACGAGACTCAGTGGGAATTCGAATGTGACTTCACTAAAAGGTTCCGTCAACTGTCTGGAGTCATAAAAGAGCACGAAATTGAACTCATGTACAGGCGTCCCGTCTGCTTAGCACAGGAAACACTTAAGCTGTGGTTGTTCATTATCTCTCCCCACGGAGGGCAGTAAATGATAAACTGTCATACTAGTTCATTGCGTAACATGACATTATTATGTTTTCAGGTTTGCAATCTTGTTTGGTTTTGTTTTAGTTAAGGTAAATTAATGTTATTACCAGTAACTAAATAATCCGATTAGATACGGTGAATATATCCTGACGAGACTCATAAGTTTCAGCTGGGTTTTGTACATATACAAAAATATATTTATGTATTACAATGCACTACTCTTGCTTTGGCAATTTCTCCCGAACTATTAAATTCCTTAGTGCATTTTTTATAGTTTAAGAAGGAAATGTTAAGTAATAGAACTCACTACGTTTCGTGAACATTGTGCGTTCGTTTCAGAGAAGGATATCGTTATGCGCGCCACAGGAAAGTGTGGTACGACCACTCTTGTTCCCTGTATACATAAACGATATGAAGAAAAAGGTGAGCAGCAGTCTGCGCCGTTTTGCTGATGACGCTGTAGCATACAGGAAAACCGTCGTTGAGTGACTGTAGGAGCATACAGGACGACTTGGATAGAATTTCTATTTTATATGACGAATGGAGGTTGCTGTATACGTGGAAATATGTATTTTAATGCAGATAACTAGGAAAAACAATCATATAGTTATCGAATACAGTAATAGTGATGTACTGCTTGACCAGAAACTTCGGTCACAGTCTAGCTGTACTCTCTGAAAGAGACATGAAATGAAATAAGTGCATAACATCGGTTGTAGGGAAAGCAACAATTTCTTTCGAGAATTCTCGGAAAGAGTACCTCATCTATAAAAGAGACCACATACAGAATATTTGTGCAACCTATTCTTGACTACCGCTCGCGTTTTTCGGATCCTGACCACGTCGGATCAAACGAAGATGTCGAATCAATGCAGAGGTGTGCTACTAGATTTGTTACCATATGCTTCGCACAATCGCGAGTGTTACGGAAATGTTGAGTGAACTCAAATGGGAGTACCTCGAGGGAAGGAGACATTTTCACGAAACATTATTGTTTAGACACTCGTTATTTAAGAAAGACTTCAGCCACCAAAATACATCTCGCTTAAGTTCTGTAAAGACAAGACAGTATATACCACCAAAATACACACACACACACACACACACAACAGCCCCCCACCTCAAAAAAAAAAAAAAAAAAAAAAAAAAAAAAAAAAAAAAAAAAAATGCATAACACCAAAATACAGACAGACACACAAAAAAAAAAAATATATATATATATATATATATCACACCAAAACACACATACACAGGACATAAACAAAAATAAATAATTAAATACAATAAAATAAAATAATATGACACCAAAAAACACTCACTCACACACACACACACACACACACACACACACACACACACACACACACAAGCGCACACACAAATGCATACACCAACAGACCACAGATACTTCGATAGTTACACTCATAAGTTTGGCAGTAATATTCGATCTTTGGCAAAAACATTTGACAGTCGCCAACAGAAACCATAACATTGCATTGCATTAAAAAAAAAAAAAAAAAAAAAAAAAAAAAAAAAAAAGCGTTCAGTGCATAGTGGAATGCAGAAAAAAACAGCAAATTGGCGCTCATAGGAAGAAGAATAAGACCAAAAATGTAACAGGAGCGTAATATATAAGAAACTGTCTACGCAACCTGTAAGTACAGTTCAAAACATTACTACTTAATAGGAAATACCAACCACCAGAACTGTTTATAACCTATAGGCACAGTGACAAAAATGTAAATAAAATAGCTAACATATGTACATATTACAGGCCACTGATGATGCCTTGCAGAAAATAAAGGCGAAACGCGTATGGCACTAAAATTGTGTTTTATTCAGTTGCTGTCAGACGGTCCATAAGTGAAAATCATCAACACACCGTAGTATTACGCGCAACTGAGGAGGACAGGACCAAAAAATTGAAGATGTCAATACAGCTATGTCAAGCATTCCCTGTCAACGTGTACAACAGGTTCAAGAAAATTCATCTGAGACTCCATAAGACGATACAGCATATAAAATTCAACAGAACGTGCAAAAAGAACGATTTAATTCCAAGCTACATTAATGTAAAGGTTAAAAACAGTTCTACAGTGGCACAAAAGTCGAAATCATTTGCAGAACGATTTTGGTTACTACATGAAATTAAGATGCTCTATTCGAAAAAACAGCACCTAAACATGATGCTCTATGAAACTCATCTAGAATTGGCAAAAAACGTAGGAAACGCCGCAGTTTTCATGGCACTAGTAGAAAAAACTGAGCACAACACATACATAGCAATGAAACATTTACAAAACAAACATAAACACAAGATAATGAAACTGACAGTAAAAAAGACGCAAAAATACATTTACATTTTAAATGTGAAACCACATGAACACCAACACTCATTCCATCCACGATTAGTTAACCTAACAGAGACAGAACTACACGAAAACGAAAAAATGCTCTTGGAAAAAGGTTTGAAACACTGCACCAATAGCAAGGTGAACAATCAATACATAGAAAATCTCATAGTAGAAACCGAACACATCCTTACACGTGAAGAACAACAAAATAATTGTGAAATAAACATAGGACTGACAAGAGAACTAGTAAAAGAAGAAATAAAAGGCATAATAAAACAAACACAGCAGACACACAATAAGAACAACCAAACAGAAGCAGCTACTATGAAAAGGTTAAAACAAAAGTTAACAAACAACAACGTATTAATAACAAGAGCAGACAAGGGAAATGTAACAGTACTCATGGATAAAGAGCAATACATAACAAAAACCAAGGAATACATAAACACCAACGCAATACAAAAACTGAAGTCAGATCCAACTACACGATTCCAGGCAAATGTGAAACGAACACTGAAAAGCATTGAACACACACTCACAGACAAACAAAAATACTACTTAACACAGAAAAACCCACAAGCACCAACACTCCGCAGTCAACCGAAAGTACATAAAGACGGAATGCCAATGAGACCTGTTATCAACTTCAAGAAAGCCCCAACATACCGCATAGCCAAACACCTCCAAAAGTTAGTTACAAAACACTATAAAGTAGAAAACAACAGAACAGTGATAAACACAGGAAACCTAATAGAAAATATACAGAACATACAGGTACCACACACAGCATCACTGATTTCATTCGATATAGAAAATATGTATACCTCCATCCCTATCACAGAAACAATAGAAATCATAGAACAAAATCTCTCATCCCACAGCAACCTCACCACAGACACAATAAAAGAAATAACAGATATGCTCAGACTGACAACTGAACAAAACTACTTTCAGTTTGAGGAAGAATATTATCTACAAACTGATGGACTGCCCATGGGATCCCCAATATCAGGAACACTAGCAAACATTTTCATCAGTCACCTTGAAAATCAGATATTTGATAAGATAACCACAAATGAAAGTTTCAAAATCATATATTGGTACAGATACGTGGATGACATTATTTGTTTGGTAGACGAGCCAAGTGAAAAAATAGATGAACTCCATTCAGAAATAAACAAAGCTCATAAGAACATAAAATTCACACTTGAAAAAGAAAAAGAAAATCAAATAAATTTTCTTGACATTACAATTAAAAAAGAAAATGGAAAACATACATTTAACATCTTTAGAAAACCAACAGCCACGGACACAATAATACATTCCACATCCAACCACCCCCAAAGCCAGAAATTTGCAGCACTAAGACACATGTTACATAGATTAAACAGAATCCCACTCAGTAAGAGAAACTATGAACAAGAAATGAACACGATCATACAAATAGCTAGGAACAACGGGTATGACACACATGTGGTACACAGGCTCAATCAAAAAATAAAAACACAAATAAAAAACAAACACAACATTTCCACAATACAAAAGAACTCACAAGCTGAAAACTTACAAACACACTCAACAAACACACACAATGACAACACCACACAGAAAAGAACCAGATGGTACACCATGACCTACACACATAAACTAACACACAGAGTTGCAAACATCCTAAAGAGACAGGGCTTCAAAATAGCATATAAGCCTGGGCAAACCCTTCAATCACACCTAAGCCAGCCAGCTACCAAGAGGGACAAATTCCAACAATCAGGAATATATAAACTTGAATGTCAAAGTTGTGATGCAGTATACATAGGCATGACATGCAGGAATTTTGAAACAAGATACAAAGAACATATCAGATGTTGGAAGTATGAAACAAACCATTCCACATTTGCAGAGCATTTAAAACACTACAACCATCATCCTACAAACATGGAACAAGAAATGAAAATAATGAGAATAAGCAACCATGACAAACATCTTATACAAATGCAAGAAAACTTCCACATCCAGAAAGCCATAGCAGAAAACAAACATGTGATAAATGAACAAACACACATCAGCACAGGCTCCTTACTACACTTAATAAAGGAAATGATAACATAAAAAAAGTATATACCACCAAAATACACACACACACACACACACACAACAGCCCCCCACCTCAAAAAAAAAAAAAAAAAAAAAAAAAAAAAAAAAAAAAAAAAAAAAAAATGCATAACACCAAAATACAGACAGACACACAAAAAAAAAAATATATATATATATATATATCACACCAAAACACACATACACAGGACATAAACAAAAATAAATAATTAAATACAATAAAATAAAATAATATGACACCAAAAAACACTCACTCACACACACACACACACACACACACACACACACACACACACACACACAAGCGCACACACAAATGCATACACCAACAGACCACAGATACTTCGATAGTTACACTCATAAGTTTGGCAGTAATATTCGATCTTTGGCAAAAACATTTGACAGTCGCCAACAGAAACCATAACATTGCATTGCATTAAAAAAAAAAAAAAAAAAAAAAAAAAAAAAAAAAAAAAAAAAAGCGTTCAGTGCATAGTGGAATGCAGAAAAAAACAGCAAATTGGCGCTCATAGGAAGAAGAATAAGACCAAAAATGTAACAGGAGCGTAATATATAAGAAACTGTCTACGCAACCTGTAAGTACAGTTCAAAACATTACTACTTAATAGGAAATACCAACCACCAGAACTGTTTATAACCTATAGGCACAGTGACAAAAATGTAAATAAAATAGCTAACATATGTACATATTACAGGCCACTGATGATGCCTTGCAGAAAATAAAGGCGAAACGCGTATGGCACTAAAATTGTGTTTTATTCAGTTGCTGTCAGACGGTCCATAAGTGAAAATCATCAACACACCGTAGTATTACGCGCAACTGAGGAGGACAGGACCAAAAAATTGAAGATGTCAATACAGCTATGTCAAGCATTCCCTGTCAACGTGTACAACAGGTTCAAGAAAATTCATCTGAGACTCCATAAGACGATACAGCATATAAAATTCAACAGAACGTGCAAAAAGAACGATTTAATTCCAAGCTACATTAATGTAAAGGTTAAAAACAGTTCTACAGTGGCACAAAAGTCGAAATCATTTGCAGAACGATTTTGGTTACTACATGAAATTAAGATGCTCTATTCGAAAAAACAGCACCTAAACATGATGCTCTATGAAACTCATCTAGAATTGGCAAAAAACGTAGGAAACGCCGCAGTTTTCATGGCACTAGTAGAAAAAACTGAGCACAACACATACATAGCAATGAAACATTTACAAAACAAACATAAACACAAGATAATGAAACTGACAGTAAAAAAGACGCAAAAATACATTTACATTTTAAATGTGAAACCACATGAACACCAACACTCATTCCATCCACGATTAGTTAACCTAACAGAGACAGAACTACACGAAAACGAAAAAATGCTCTTGGAAAAAGGTTTGAAACACTGCACCAATAGCAAGGTGAACAATCAATACATAGAAAATCTCATAGTAGAAACCGAACACATCCTTACACGTGAAGAACAACAAAATAATTGTGAAATAAACATAGGACTGACAAGAGAACTAGTAAAAGAAGAAATAAAAGGCATAATAAAACAAACACAGCAGACACACAATAAGAACAACCAAACAGAAGCAGCTACTATGAAAAGGTTAAAACAAAAGTTAACAAACAACAACGTATTAATAACAAGAGCAGACAAGGGAAATGTAACAGTACTCATGGATAAAGAGCAATACATAACAAAAACCAAGGAATACATAAACACCAACGCAATACAAAAACTGAAGTCAGATCCAACTACACGATTCCAGGCAAATGTGAAACGAACACTGAAAAGCATTGAACACACACTCACAGACAAACAAAAATACTACTTAACACAGAAAAACCCACAAGCACCAACACTCCGCAGTCAACCGAAAGTACATAAAGACGGAATGCCAATGAGACCTGTTATCAACTTCAAGAAAGCCCCAACATACCGCATAGCCAAACACCTCCAAAAGTTAGTTACAAAACACTATAAAGTAGAAAACAACAGAACAGTGATAAACACAGGAAACCTAATAGAAAATATACAGAACATACAGGTACCACACACAGCATCACTGATTTCATTCGATATAGAAAATATGTATACCTCCATCCCTATCACAGAAACAATAGAAATCATAGAACAAAATCTCTCATCCCACAGCAACCTCACCACAGACACAATAAAAGAAATAACAGATATGCTCAGACTGACAACTGAACAAAACTACTTTCAGTTTGAGGAAGAATATTATCTACAAACTGATGGACTGCCCATGGGATCCCCAATATCAGGAACACTAGCAAACATTTTCATCAGTCACCTTGAAAATCAGATATTTGATAAGATAACCACAAATGAAAGTTTCAAAATCATATATTGGTACAGATACGTGGATGACATTATTTGTTTGGTAGACGAGCCAAGTGAAAAAATAGATGAACTCCATTCAGAAATAAACAAAGCTCATAAGAACATAAAATTCACACTTGAAAAAGAAAAAGAAAATCAAATAAATTTTCTTGACATTACAATTAAAAAAGAAAATGGAAAACATACATTTAACATCTTTAGAAAACCAACAGCCACGGACACAATAATACATTCCACATCCAACCACCCCCAAAGCCAGAAATTTGCAGCACTAAGACACATGTTACATAGATTAAACAGAATCCCACTCAGTAAGAGAAACTATGAACAAGAAATGAACACGATCATACAAATAGCTAGGAACAACGGGTATGACACACATGTGGTACACAGGCTCAATCAAAAAATAAAAACACAAATAAAAAACAAACACAACATTTCCACAATACAAAAGAACTCACAAGCTGAAAACTTACAAACACACTCAACAAACACACACAATGACAACACCACACAGAAAAGAACCAGATGGTACACCATGACCTACACACATAAACTAACACACAGAGTTGCAAACATCCTAAAGAGACAGGGCTTCAAAATAGCATATAAGCCTGGGCAAACCCTTCAATCACACCTAAGCCAGCCAGCTACCAAGAGGGACAAATTCCAACAATCAGGAATATATAAACTTGAATGTCAAAGTTGTGATGCAGTATACATAGGCATGACATGCAGGAATTTTGAAACAAGATACAAAGAACATATCAGATGTTGGAAGTATGAAACAAACCATTCCACATTTGCAGAGCATTTAAAACACTACAACCATCATCCTACAAACATGGAACAAGAAATGAAAATAATGAGAATAAGCAACCATGACAAACATCTTATACAAATGCAAGAAAACTTCCACATCCAGAAAGCCATAGCAGAAAACAAACATGTGATAAATGAACAAACACACATCAGCACAGGCTCCTTACTACACTTAATAAAGGAAATGATAACATAAAAAAAGTATATACCACCAAAATACACACACACACACACACACACAACAGCCCCCCACCTCAAAAAAAAAAAAAAAAAAAAAAAAAAAAAAAAAAAAAAAAAAAAAAAATGCATAACACCAAAATACAGACAGACACACAAAAAAAAAAATATATATATATATATATATCACACCAAAACACACATACACAGGACATAAACAAAAATAAATAATTAAATACAATAAAATAAAATAATATGACACCAAAAAACACTCACTCACACACACACACACACACACACACACACACACACACACACACACACAAGCGCACACACAAATGCATACACCAACAGACCACAGATACTTCGATAGTTACACTCATAAGTTTGGCAGTAATATTCGATCTTTGGCAAAAACATTTGACAGTCGCCAACAGAAACCATAACATTGCATTGCATTAAAAAAAAAAAAAAAAAAAAAAAAAAAAAAAAGCGTTCAGTGCATAGTGGAATGCAGAAAAAAACAGCAAATTGGCGCTCATAGGAAGAAGAATAAGACCAAAAATGTAACAGGAGCGTAATATATAAGAAACTGTCTACGCAACCTGTAAGTACAGTTCAAAACATTACTACTTAATAGGAAATACCAACCACCAGAACTGTTTATAACCTATAGGCACAGTGACAAAAATGTAAATAAAATAGCTAACATATGTACATATTACAGGCCACTGATGATGCCTTGCAGAAAATAAAGGCGAAACGCGTATGGCACTAAAATTGTGTTTTATTCAGTTGCTGTCAGACGGTCCATAAGTGAAAATCATCAACACACCGTAGTAAGACAGAGGAAATTTGAGCTCTGATGTACTCATCTCCCGGGACACATAGGCTCCACACAATACAGCAGTGTCTCTTGGGGTTGCCTGCTTAGCAGGCGTTAATCAGCGAGACGACGTAATCGCGGTTTGGCCCACTACGGGCGACATGTGGGCCGCCCTACTTTGCATCGACCGTCATTTTGGCGGGAATAGAGCGTTTCTTGCTGCCATTCTGCATGCCGTGTATTTGTGTGGGCAGCAAGGCCCGACAGACAGAATCGAATGGAGAGTCAATCGGCGGGTGCACTTCCGGGACACCAGCGGACACGCCCTGCAACCTGTCTTCCATGTTTACTCGTTCATTACTTTGCGACTGGTCTAAGAAGAAGTTCATGGATGTTTTTATCACCCTGATTAGGATTTTAATTTAGAGTGACACCTCTCATACGTCAGACCCCTTCTAAACTATAGTCAAGTATTGTATTTAACTGAATCTGTAGTAAGCTGTATGAAGTTCAAACTGTCACTCGGTTGATCTGTTAGTCGTACCCACGTTAGTACAACTGATATAACGTTTACATGTGTTAAGTGTTGCTGATCGCTGGGGGTCAGCGAATCTCATTGCTGCAGTGTACCCTACAAGAGAGCACAGTGCAGCAGCACGGAAGCATATACACAGTCGTTTTCTCATCGTAGTATGTGCTAGGGGAACAGCAAATGAAATGACTAGTAATAGCATAAGGTACTCTCTGCCATGCAAGATATGGCAGACTACGGAGTTTGCATGCAGATTCGGAGTTGAGAAAGGTGTAATGTGTGTGACTGTAGCTAAAATTAAATACGAGATGCATGAAATTTTATGTGTACAGGGTACAGAAAAACGACCTGATGGTATGGTCAGAGCAGAGGAGCGAGCATTGAATCGAACAAACTTTTTCTGGTAACCATTGGTTATAAATGCACCGTTGTGGGTCTACAGCCATGAGAGACTACAGCGGATCACACCAGTAAGCGCGTGCGTTTACATTGGTTTCCACCAGATAACACTTGTTATGCTTAAGAAGGTAGCTATTAATTTTCTGAAGACATTGGTATTAATTGAACATTCAACGATGGAAAAACTATAAATTCCTATCCATTTCTGGTTACGTTAAACCCCGTCTAATGAGTAAAGTATCATAAAGGCATTATTTAAGATGATAATAATAATGGGCTACACTGCTGTTGTTTTAAGGCTTCAGCTGCACAAGCGTGCATTTCTGTCATGTGGTTACGTAAAAGAATTTTTTCTTTTAGTATTAACGAGATTGGCACGTAAAAGTAGAATTATGCTAATCGGCGGGAAACCCCCGTGACAGGATTAGGCAACATAAATACACAATGTAAGATTTATAAGCAGGCTATTATTCATTGATAGCAACTGAAGGTTCGAAATTGAAGCTACGACAATACTCTGACAGCCACGTGCATAACAGATAGAGCTGACGCTCAGATACATTTTTTCCACAGATGAATATGTCACAGATAACTAAAACTCGTGAGCTATAAATTGTATCAGAAAATACAGTGTGTCTCCACGATTTTCACGAAGGATCTTGATGTTCTGACCGCCGTCTCTAAGTCAGAATCATTCTACAGGGTGGTCCATTGGTCGGGACAGGGCCAAATATCTCACGAAATAAGCGTCAAACGAAAAAACTACAAAGAACAAAACTCGTCTAGCTTGAAGGGGGAGACCAGATGGCGCTATGGTTGGCCCGTTATATGGCGCTGCCATAGGTCTAACGGATATCAACTGCGTTTATTTAAATAGGAACCCCATTTTTTATTACATAGTCGTGTAGTACGTAAAGAAATATGAATGTTTTAGATGGACCACTTTTATCGCTTTGTGATAGATGGCGCTGTAATAGTCACAAACATATGGCTCACAATTTCAGACGAACAGTTGGTAACAGGTAGGTTTTTTAAATTAAAATACAGAACATAGGTACTTTTGAACATTTTATTTCGGTTGTTCCAATGTGATACATGTACCTTTGTGAACTTATCATTTCTGAGAACGTATGCTGTTACAGCGTGATTACCTCTAAATATCACATCAATGCAATAAATGCTCAAAATGATGTCCGTCAACCTCAATGCATTTCTCAGTACGTGTAACGACATTCCTCTCAACAGCGAGTAGTTCGCCTTCCGTAATGTTCGCACATGCATTGACAATGCGCTGACGCATGTTGTCAGCCGTTGTCGGTGGATCACGACAGCAAACATCCTTCAACTTTTCCCACAGAAAGAAATCCGGGTACGTCAGATCCGGTGAACTTGCGGGCCATGGTATGGTGCTTCGACGACCAATCCACCTGTCATGAAATGTGCTATTCAGTACCGCCTCAACCGCTAGCGAGCTATGTGCCGGACATCCGTCATGTTGGAAGTACATCGCCATTCTGTCATGCAGTGAAACATCTTGTAGTAACTTCGGTAGAACATTTCGTAGGAAAACAGCATACATTACACCATTTAGATTGCTATCGGTGAAATGGAGGCCAATTATCCTTCCTTCCATAATGCCGCAACATACATTAACCCGCCAAGGTCGCTGATGCTCCACTTGTCGCAGCCATCGTGGATTTTCCGTTTCCCAATAGTGCATATTATGCCGGTTTACGTTACCGTTTTTGGTGAATGACGCTTCGTCGCTAAATAGAACGCGTGCAAAGAATCTGTCATCGTCCCGTAAATTCCCTTGCGCCCAGTGGCAGAACTGTACACGACGCCATGCAATTTCTGGTGCATAGAAATATGGTACGGGTGCAATCGATGTAGCATTCTCAACACCGACGTTTTTGAGATTCCCGATTCTCGCGCAATTTGTCTGCTACTGATGTGCGGGTTAGCCGCGACAGCAGCTAAAACACCTGCTTGGGCATCATAATTTGTTGCAGGTCGTGGTTGACGTTTCACATGTGCTGAACACTTCCTGTTTCCTTAAATAACATAACTATCCGGCGAACGGTCCAGACACTTGGATGATGTCGTCCAGGATACCGAGCAGCATACATAGCACACTCCCGTTGGGCATTTTGATCACATTAGCCATACATCAACACGATATCGACCTTTTCCGCAATTGGTAAACGGTCCATTTTAACACGGGTAATGTATCACGAAGCAAATACCGTCCGCACTGGTGGAATGTTAACGTGATACCACGTACTTATACGTTTGTGACTATTACAGCGTCATCTATCACAAAGCGTAAAAAGTGGTCCAACTAAAACATATTTCATTACGTACTACACGAAAATGCAATAAAAATGAGGGTTTCTACTTTAAAAAAACGCAGTTGATATCCGTTTGACCTATGGCAGCGCCGTCTAGCAGGCCAGCCATAGCACCATCTGGTTTCCTCCTTCAAGGTAGACGAGTTTCGTTCTTTGTAGTTTTTTTTAGTTTGATGCTTATTTCGTGAGATATTTGGCCTGGTCGCTATCAATGGACCACCTTGTATACTTTGTGAAACGTACACACACACACAACACAAAGCAGGAAACTAAGGATCCAGCAACGTCGCGAAATACGTAGCTGAAACAGAATGGTAACAGATTCCCAGAGCTACTTCGCATGTTGCCGAGTCCACCCAAAGCGGGTGTGCCCACCCCATTTATCAGTTCACACCATATTTTCCACAGCGAAAACTGAGTGCAAACCGGCGAAATGTGCGTGACGTAACGTCGAGTGGCTTTACTTTCAAAGATGTTCATTCGGAAAGTTGTTTCGAACTACAACGTCCTTTGTGTACGTCATAGATACTCGATCTACCGAAGAAAATTCTTATTCTGTTCGTTAAAAAATAAGAGTGAGACAAAAAGAAACAAATATATATAAGAAGCGGCCCTTAAAAGCGTCTATCGCGGCTTAAGCCTCTACTACCTCTGTCATCAACGTATGTTACGTATGCTGGATGCAACTCGCCTGTCCCTCTCTTTTTCTAATACTCTTTCCTGCTCTCTGTGTCCACTAAATCGAATCCCATCTCTCTGTACATTTCCCCCTTCCCCCTCTCTCATTTCCTCCTCTCCCATCTCTCTGTACATTTCCTCCTCCCCACTTTCTGTCCATTTTATCCTCCCCCCCCCCCCCATCACTGTCCATTTCCTCCTCTCCCATCTCTCTGTACATACCCTTCTCCCCCTCTTTCTGTACATTTCCTCATTCCCCTTCTCTGTCCAATTCCACCTCTCCCATCTCTATGCCTCCTCCACTTTCTGTCCATTCCCTCCTTCCCACTCTCTCTGTGCATTTCCTCTTCTCCCACCTCTCTGTACATTTCCACCTGCCCCCACTCTCTCTCCATTTCCTCCATCCCACACTCTTTGTCCATTGCTTCCTCTCCCATCTCTCTGAACATTTCCTCCTCCCCAATGTATTTCCTCCCCCCCCCCTCTCTGTCTCATTCCTTCTCTCCCACCTCTCTGTACATTTCCTCCTTCACCCACTTTCTTTCCATTTCCTCCTTTCTGCTCTATCTGTCCATTTCCTCTCCCATCTCTCTGTCCATTTCCTCCTCCCCACACTCTGTCCATTTCCTCGTTACCCACTCTCTGTTCATTTCCTCCTTACCCACCCTCTGTTCATTTCCTCCTCTACCATCTCTCTGTATATTTCCTCCTTCCCCCTTTCTGTTCATTTCCTCCTTCCCATTCTATCTGTCCGTTTCCTCCTCTCCCATTTCTCTGTACATTGCCTCCTTCCCCTCCTCTCTATCCATTTCATCCTAACCCATCTCTCTGTAATATTCTCCTCCCCCCCCCCACTTTCTGTCCAGTGCCACCTTCCCCCTCTCTGTCCATTTCCTCCACTTCCATATCTCTGTACATTTCCTTCTCCCCCACTTTCTGTCCATCTCCTCCTTCCCACTCTCTCTGTCCATTCCCTCCTCTCCCATCACTCTGTACATTTCCTTCTCCACATTGTATTTCCTCCTTGCCCTATCTCTGTCTGCTTCCTCCTCTTCCATTTCTCTGTACATTTCCTCCTCGCCACTTTCTGTCCATTTCCTACTTGCTGCTCTCTCTGGTCATTTCCTCTTCCCCAAATTCTGTCCATTTCCTCCTCCATCTACTACCTGAGCATTGGCAGGCGCTTAAAGCGTTTGTTGTGTACCTGTAGTTTTGTACATGACATTTTCGGTGCATAAATTAAAATTCAGCACTAGTTTCTGTCTTTATTCATGTACAAGGATATTTTCAATATCCTTTAGAATAATAATGTACTCTTTTTGGTCGTCTGATATTGAGCTGCAACTACAGACACATAGCAACACTTAAAAATCTATTAGGAAAATGCTTACAATGTAAATTACTGCTTGTTTTGTAGATGGTTCTTTCGTTGAAGAAATTTTAATTTTCATAATGCATTCGCAGCTCTAGTGCACACTGATTAAAGCCGAGTAAGAGGTGAGTGAACAGGCGGAGTGAAGTCTGTGAATCTGTGGTGTTGCAGTTCGACTGGAACGTGACACGAGCCGAGAACATGGCTGACGTGGCGGGCGTGCAGGTGGCGTACGAGGCGTGGCGCTCACAGCAGGAGACGGCGCCAGTGGAGGACGCTCGGCTGCCCGACCTGCCCCTGGCTCCGCAGCAGCTCTTCTTCCTGCACGCCGCGCAGGTCAGAACACTGTGTGCACCACTACTCGGCTGCCCGCCTCCTCATGTTGGCCTGCCGTCTCCTCTGTCCAAATGCTTGAGGTCATACACGCCAGGCATATAACCTACATCTACTCAAACAACTGTATACTTCGCGGCTGATGGTAATTCATTCCAATACAAGCGTGGTCTAAAAATTTCTTGGTCTTGGCCATAGACTGGAGCACGACTGTCTCACTTAAATTAGTTGGTATCTTACATTTTAGAGCCAAGGTCACGAAATTATTTTGACAAGTGCTATCAGCAGACAGTTGGCTGCTCTCCACGTCGATAGAAAATCGCTTTAAAGTCTTATCTCGTATAAACAATCATGTGCACTATCAGATAGTGACATGTGGTGCAGTGCTCCAGCCACACTTGGGGAAGACCGACATATACTTAAAGGACTCAGAACATTTCACTGAGAAGTTGAAGAAACTGAATCTTGCACCAAACGACATCCTGGAGAGCTTTCATGTTGTTTCTTTGTTTACGAAAGTGCCACTCAGTGACGCTCTGGAGCACATCGGTTCCATTTTCCCGCAAGACATCACAAAGCTCTTCCATGCATGTCTCACCACTAACTATTTCACGTGGAATGGCGATTTCTACGAACAGCTGGAAGGCGTCGCCATGGGTAGTCCTCTTAGTCCAGTGGTGGCCAGCTTCTTCATGAAACAATTCGAAGCACAGGGACTATACTTGGCGATTTGGAAACCTGAGGTGTGGTACAGATACGTCGATGATACTTTCGTTGCCGGCCGGAGTGCCCGAGCGGTTCTAGGCGTTACAATCTGGAACCGCGCGACCGCTACGATCGCACGTTCGAATCCTGCCTCGGGCATGGATGTGTGTGATGTCCTTAGGGTAGTTAGCTTTAAGTAGTTCTAAGTTCTAGGGGACTGGTGACCCCAGAAGTTAAGCCCCATAGTGCTCAGAGCCATTTGAACCATTTTTTTGATACTTTCGTTGTGTGGAGCCATGGTGAAGAACAGGTCGGTGACTTCTAAAGACACTTCAACAGCCTCCATGCCAACATAAAATTTACTATGGAAGTAGAAAAGGACAAAAAACTTGCCATTTCTAGATGTGCAGGTCACAAGGGATGGCGAAAGCCTGGGACACAGCGTCTATCGAAAACCGACACACACGGACCGGTACCTGCACCAACTATCAAACCACCAACCGAGCCAGAAAAGAGGCATAGTTAATACGCTCGTAATGCGAGCAGGACGAATATGTGAGCCACAGCACCTCAGACGCGGAATGCAACACCTGGAAAGTGTTCTGCGGAGCAATGGGTACTCCACAAATTATATTAGAAGTGTAACAGAGCCAAACACTCGGTGAAGTGAGGAATCAGAAAAAGAAATGTCGAGTACGGCCTTTCTGCCATACATTCCCAGAGTGACGGACAGAATCAGCCGTATATTGTGCAAACATGGCGTAAGGACGATTTTCAAACCGACAAGGAAGATCAAAGAGTGTCTTAGATCGGCAAAGGAGAAAACGGACCCACTTGCAATTTCGGGATTATAGCGTATACCATGCACATGCGGAAAAGTTTATGTCGGAATGACTGGATTATCAATCAACACCTGGATCAAAGAACAAAAGCGACATTGCAGGTTGGGGCAGGTGGAGAAATCGGACGTGGCAGAGCACGCACTGAGTGAGACCGACCACGTAACAAAATTCGCCGACACGGAAGTTCTGGCTGTAGAGAAGCACTATCACACGGGCTTGTTCAGAGAAGCTGTAGAAATACAAACACACGCGAACAGCTTCACCAAGAAAGAGGAAAGCCTTAAGGTAAACGGATCCTGGCTACCCGTACTGCAGCGAACGACCGTCGCAGGTAGCAAGCGGAGAACCGCACCGGAAATGACCGCGGAGAGGCCATCGGACGTTGGCGCGCCAGGTACATATAGTCTGCGGCTGCGGGCTCGGCTCCAGTTCACCACCGGCAATGGAGGGTGAAGCTTTGACAGTGCCAGTCACTCGTGCTGGCGAAACATCAGTAAAATCATCAGATGAACGTCGGCCGAAAAACTCTAGACAGAAGCCAATAGGCAATTTGTTAATGTAAAATGGTGCCAGACGTTCAAAATTCTCAGACAAGTAGGTGTAACCTATAGGGACAGACGGGTAATATTCAAAATGTACAAACACTAAGGAGGACAATAAGAAAATAAGACCACGAACGAAGCTCATAGTAGGAAAGATGAGAGACAGGGAAAGATTTGAATACATCCAGCAAATAATTGAGGACTTAGGTTGCAGTTCTACTCTGATATGAAGAGGCTGACACAGGAGATGCAGTCGTGGGGGTTCGCATCAAACAATTTCGAAATCAACAAAAATATAAATAAATCGATAAAAAAATCTTGGTTGTTAGCAGCTGCTTAAGCAACGCGCGATGCGTGAAGTTTCGGAAGTAAAGAGAATCGAGGATCATGCAGTGATAAAGCTTTTTTGTAAAAGAACGTGTGCCACTATATTATTAGTTTTATTGTATTTTATGGATTCAAATACAAGGTTAGCTTACATTCTTTGTTCAAATGGTGTATTAAAATGTCCACTGAAAGTTAACTCGCCTTGTGTGTGTTTTATCGTGTGATAATATGTTGGTAAAGAGCTGTGACGTGTTCTTCTCTCGCGGTCTTGAGTCCGTTGAAAGTCACCATCTTTATTTGCAGGTTCGTTCGGCAATCTCCCTAGCGTTTCTTCAACTCCACGTCGCCGTAGTGTACCTCAAACTTTCTATAGTAATTAGAATGACTAGAAAGAATAATATTTACTTTCGAAAGTATTATTTACTTTCGAAAGTATTATTTATCAGAGATGAGCACTCGTGTATTTCTTCCTTGAATACAACTTTTCCTCTTACTATCGAACTGTAATACGTAATATTCACAATTACAAATTCACTTCGTCTTTATCAGAAATAAAAACAAAATCGGAGTCATTAATATTACATTCAACAACAGAGGTAATGACAAATCAAAAAACAAAAAATTAGAAATAATGCAATGATAATGTTCGCTTTTCTTACGCAAGGAGTAACTTGTTGGAGGTTCCTGGACACAGCACAGTATCTGACACAAATGTGATATTATACTGCCAATCGAAATTCATTCGAGATTCTTAGATGTGTATGGCGAGTTTTCTCCTTCAATTTCGACTGTGAAGAAATGTGCAACCACAGCAAAAATCATCGGAAAGAGGTCGGACGATCTGGAGCGTCGAGAGGACTTTGGAAGTCCAAGCATGCATTTCAGGAGCGTTCGATACAATGTGATACGATAGTCCTCTGTACAAACAACGCTAATCGAAAAGGAATATGTTACATCATGAACACCTTGTATGGGTGGTACCAAACTGATACTCTAATATTTCCATGCTGACGGGATTTGTTGGTTAAAATTTCATCTTTATATCAGCTTTTTGTCAGTACAGAAGAAAGTTACTCCTGCAGATTGAGAATGGTGTGAGTGCATGTTGGCTATTGTGTGTATCTAACGCTACTGGAACTTTTGATGTGGAGATCGCAACACAGTATGCCTAGAGGACGAGGACGAGGACGAGGACGAGCACGAGCAGCTTGGATTTTGGATTTTGAGAAAGGTCAGCTCATTGGCAGAGGGTACATGGGAGCATTATACCGACAATTCCTTTAGATAGTTGGATGTAGTTCAATAACTGCAGGACGACTGGCGTCGTGATGGACTCAGGACAACAGACGAGTGAGCACAGGTCCTTCCAGAACTACTGCACCAGAGAAGATGTCAGAAATATTCTACTCACTCTGAGGAAAAGCCGGATGACGACTGTGGGACTTCAAGCGAATGTATACGCAGATTGTCACCACAGGTTATATCGTTAACAGGTTACAAGAAGCTGGGTTGATATCTTGTGTTTTCATGTGCCGTATATTGCTGACACCATGTACATGCAACACAGACTTCTCCGAAGTAGAGTCGACGACAATTGCGACATTGAGAGGCATCCAATGGTGTTCACCGATATTCTTGCTTCTGTTTGTGGTGGTCAGATAGATGCCAAATGTGTCCGTAGCCTTGAATGTCTATAGGAAGCACCACCTCCACAAACTCTAGACTCATGGCATGGGGACGTGTTGCACATGACAACAGGACTTATTTGGTAATTGTCGAAGGGAGGCTGTAATCCCCTCGTGGGCAGGGTACCATATGAAGTATTCCAGTATTATAGAGCTGCACAATGAAGTTGAAACCCAAATGCCTTGAGGAATGTACAGGTCCTTTGCTGGCCTTCTTGTGCCCTGATTTGTGACCCAAGAGTACCTCTGGAATGCTATGGGTTGGTTAATACAATCTTCATAAACTCACACAGCAAGTGTTTCAGGCGTGGCAAGAAATTCCTCAAGATTAAATTTGGAGTCTACTGGTTTTCATGCCACAACGAAGTCAAAAGCTTAAGCGTGGCAGTGGGGATCACACTACTTACTGCCGTTGATGTGAGACATCAGTTACGAGTTGAATGAAAGTTTCATTATTTAATTTCGAAAATGTTATTAAGATCTCCACAGTTTCATAATTATCAGACTAGCGCTTCGTGGTATAACATTTTCCATTTTCCGTCTGTGTACATGAATTGGAAATCCAGTCCTTCCGTACAGTCTTGATACGATCACATCACAATTTGGTTTGCTGGTCATTGTTGACATCCTTTCTGGTGGACAGATAAAGAATAGCGGTGAAAAAACGTGTTGTGAGCGGAAAACAAGTTTCACAGTGAACGTACCTTGGGCGAAGCCCACAACTTAGGTTAATACTGGCAAGTCATGATAAGGGACATTGGAATTTTGATTTAATTTCATAAAAATGTCGTTTTTCTAATGCAATGTGCTAAACATGATAAATATTGTTATTATATTTTTACTGGCCCTTCATTTTGAAACAGTTCTATCTTTCTCCCGAGCTGTCACATCTTAGCAGACTGGTTAAGTCATTGAGTTTCGTTCGATCGTCCTCCTTATGAAACGAAAGTAGCAAACAAACGCAAAATATGTTTAGATGTACTCGAGGCTCCACTTGAAACGTTAGATAACAGATGTTTCAGATAGCTGCAGTCTCACTGAAGCAATATTAAATGCATATCTATACGAATATTACTATGGACAACAATTTTTTTTTTTTTTTTTTTTTTTGTAAACTGCAGTTAATAAAATAATATTTGTTTTCTGTCTGTTTCAGATTTATTGCACCATACTCTCTCCTGAAGACTATATCATTCTGGTGGAAATGGACTTCCACACGCCAAGTCCAGAAAGGTAATAAATGTCAAAAAACTTAACAAGCTTATAATTTTGTGTTCATCATTTTTTAAAATAAGTAAAAATAGTTTCTACTCGAAAGATTACATACAAGACAACACAATAAATAATCACGAATACGTTTCTAATTTTTTTTGAGTCATTAGTCTTCTGATTGGTTCGATGTGGCCAGCCACGAATTCCTCTCTTGTTCCAATTTTTTCATCTCAGAGTGGCATTCGCGCCATATGTCCTCAATTATTTGTTGAATATACTCCAATGTTTGTCTTCCCCCACAGTTTTAACCCTCCACCGTCCATGTGGTAACAAGGACGTTATTCTTGGTTGTTTTACTGTTTTGCCCATACTTCTGTTCAGTGTTTTCCATGTATTTCCCTCCTCGCCGATTCTGTGGAGATATTCCTCAGTACTTACATTTATCAGTCACCGAGCTGCGTAGTTTTGTGGTTAGCACTCTGGACTCGCATCCAGGAGGAGGACGGTTCAAATTCTCATTCGACCATCCAGACTCACATTTTCCGTAACTTCCCTAAACTACTTAAGTCAGATGTCGGGATGGTTCCTTTGAAAGTGCATGGCCGACTTCCTTTCCCTTCCTTCCTTAATCCGAGCTTGTGCTCTAAGGACCTCGATGTCGACGGACATTAAAGCCTAATCTTCCTTCCTTCCTTTTTCTTATCAGTCCCCGTAACTGTCATCATCGTTCTATAGCACTATATCTCACACGCTTCGATTCTCACCTTTCCCGAGATTCTCACTGTCCGTGAGTACCGCAATAGAATGCTGTGATCCAAACACACATTCTCAGTAATTTCTTTCCGATGTCAAACCCGGTGTCTGAGATTAGAAGATGTCTCCTGGCCAGGAGAGCCTTCTTTGCCTTTACTTATCTGCTTTTTATGACATCCGTGCTTCGTCCGTAATGCATTATTTTGCTTCGAAAGTAGCAGAATTCCTTCACTTTATCTACTTGTTGGTGTCATGAGTTTTCTTAAGTCTCGTTGCCTTTGTCAGTCGCAACATCAGAACTACTTCTGGTGCCCTGGATTTTCCTAAAGTCAAACTGATGGTCGTCTAACAATCCTCAAATTTCTTTTCTATTCTTCTGTATATTATTCCTGTCAAAAACCTGGATCCATGAGCCACTAAGCTTATTATGCTGTAGTTCTCGCAATTATCTGTCTTTGTTGTCTTCGGAATTGTGTGGATGATATTTTACGAAAAATCTGATGGTTTGTCTCCAGACTCAGATTCTACACACCACCTGAATAGTCGCTTGTCTGTCACTTTCCCCAATTATTTCAGAAATTCCGACGAAATGTTATCAATATGTTCTGCATTATTTGATTGCTTGTCCTCCAAAGCTCTATGAAACTCTTACTCTAAAGCTGGTTCGCCGAAGTCTTGCACATCTACTCTCATTTTTTGGTCATTCACATCATCAGAGAAGTCATGGCCCTCATAGAGCCTTTCAGTGTACACTCCGTATCTATCTTCTCCCTTCTATGCAAATAAGAGTGGAATTCCAGTTGCACTCTTAATGTTGACACCCTTGCCTTTAAAATCACCTAAGGTTACATTGACATTTCTGTATGTTAAATCAGTCCTTCTGATGACCAATCCAATTTCGATTTCTTCGTAGGTTTCCTGCAGTGTTTTCGTTTTGATTTCGCTGCACTTCCTGTTTCTCTCATTCTTAAATGAATTACATTTCCGTATTCCTTAATTCCCCTAAACATATTTGTACTTTCTGGTTTCGTCGATCAGTTGAAGTATTTCTTGTGTTCCCATGGATGCTTTACAGTTATCTTGCTTGTACCTATGTTTGTCTGTCCAACTTATATGACTGCCCGTTTTAGATATGTCCATTCCCCTTTAACTGAATTGCCTACTGTAGTATTCAGTTTCGAAGTATCTACTGAATCATAAAATAGCTCATCATTCCTCAGTTCATCATTATCCCACTTCTTTGCACACTGATTCTTCAGAATGAGGTTCATCATTACTAAATTGTGTTCCGACTATATATCTGCCCCTCGGTACTCCTTACATTCCAATATCTCATTTTGAAATCTCCGTCTGTCCACAATGTAATCCAACTGAAAAGTTCCCGTGCCTGCGGGCCTTTTCCAAGTATACCTTCTCCACTTGTGAAATTTGAACAGTGTATTCTCTATTAGTATCTGAAATTTATTGCAGAACTCAAATTAGTCTTTATCCTCTCATGCCTACTATCAAGCCCATGCTATTCTCCCGAAACTCTTTCTCCTATTTCTTGTACTCATGTACTTTATCTCTTCATCTTCTCCGTGTGATGTCGGCATGCATACTGGGACAACTGGTATTGATTCCCTGTCGAATCTGCCCTACCTTCATAACGAATCCTACTCTCGTTATACTATTTTCTGCTACTTTTGATATTTCCCTATATTAGTCTGACGAGAAGTCCTTATCTTCTTTCGGTTTCACTTCACCGACACCTGCTATCTCTAGACTGTCTCGTCATTATACTTGTGGATTTTCATTTGTTACTCGCCTTCATTAAAGTTAACAGTTTGGTGGCATGTCTGAACGAAGTACTGGTACTTGTACAACGGACTCTAAGCAAATTTTAAAAGCCGATAAATCACTACAGAGAAGACAGTGTATTGGTATATAATAGCTATCGCCCAAGTCCAGAAAACAGTTTGTTGCAACCATCCTCTTTTATATTATGCGCGTATGTGATCATGACTGTCGAAATTTTTTTGAGTTACAGTTGAATTTTTCACCCATCAATCATAATTTCTATGTAAATCACAACATCCCCTCGTAATTTTTACTGTCTCTCTCTCTCTCTCTCTCTCTCTCTCTCTCTATATATATATATATATATATATATATATATATATATATATATATATATATATATATACTTTCATGAAATATCTGAAAGTATACTTAATTAGTTTCCATTCAATCCAAACTTAATTTATAAAGGATCATGTTGTCACACTTACATAGCACAGACATAGACTCTAGCAGGTGGTAATATATTGCTCAGACCTTCTCTGCATACTGTGACTAGCGCCTAAAAGTAGCACAAGAGTGTGAGACAGCGAACTAAGAAACGACAGTTTGCCATCAAAAGTAAGCTGAAACTCTTTCAAATTAATAGTAGAGTTTTGTTTATGCAATTATGTTGTCCAAAAATACGTCAAAAACAGCTGCTAGACGTCACGGGTTTCCTGCCCAAGTTCTTCTACATCTTCTCCCTCAGCATTTGTCCCGCAGAGTAGTACTGTCTGCACTTTTTGCTCTCTGTCTCTATTTGGCGCGTTCTTGTGCTGAATGCATACTCCGTACTTCGAGATCTGTAAAGAGGGTGTCTATTTTGCGTCATTTTACCATCGACTTTTAATTATAACCTGCGATTTGCTGTTGTCCCTTGATCTCCTCGAAGTACGTGTCGATACCATTTTAGATGGCCCTCCTTTCATCTTTTCAACGATAGATTCCGTTCTGTACCGTCCGCAAATTTCGTCATTGGTTGATTGATCATTAAGTTTTAGGCCATATGCCCACCGAAGCATTTTGTTTTCCATTACGCCAAGTCGTCGTCCTGTTTCTTTTTTTGCAGGTCAAAGGTTTGCACCGTACAAATCATCTGGGTCGATTGAACACCGGCATATTTTCGATATTAGTCAGTCAAGTATCTTCTTATCAGTCATTAAAAAAGAATTTTTATAGCCAAGATGGTGAGTTAAAATATTTAGTTCCTCGATGACGGTTTCAACAATCTAGCTGTAATCTTCAGATCTTCTGGAAATAATATTCCTGTACATCAATTGTACAACTGTAACGAGAGCATACTCCATTTATGAAACAAAGGCGCTACATTGGCATGTCAAATACTTCTTAGCTACTCTGTTTTATGTATTTGATAGGGCAATGTGGTGCCTTTGGGTTATAAATGGAGTGTGCTCTCTTCATGGTTGTAAGATTCATGTATAGTAATATTATTTCCAGACGATCCGAAGATGACAGCTGGACCTGTCGAAACCAGTCATTGACGAAATAAAAAAGTTTCAGTGCGCAATCTTGGCTGTAAAAATTCGTATGTATCACTGAAGATGAGATCGCGCCCAACAGCATGTGGAACTTATACGTCAGCCATCGTCCACCAATTAGGCCTTGCATTGTTAAAGTGGTTTGCGCTTTCAAGAACAAGTGAGACGTCAGGAGCGGTTTCTGAGCCAAGATATGTGACGATATTTGTCTTTGGCAGGAGTATACCGTCGGTTTTGACAGTGTCCATATTATTTACTTCTTATTACATGAATCAAGTCGTCATTATATTGAAGCACGGTGTAGCGGCTCTTCCGTGCTTGGACGTATCGTTGAAGGACATTCTTGTCTTCATTAAACAATAGAACATTATCAGTATGTTTCCAGAATGAGATTTTCACTCTGCAGCGGAGTGTGCGCTGATATGAAACTTCCTGGCAGATTAAAACTGTGTGCCCGACCGAGACTCGAACTCGGGACCTTTGCCTTTCGCGGGCAAGTGCTCTACCATCTGAGCTACCGAAGCACGACTCACGCCCGGTACTCACAGCTTTACTTCTGCCAGTATCTCGTCTCCTACCTTCCAAACTTTACAGAAGCTCTTCTGCGAACCATGCAGAACTAGCACTTCTGAAAGAAAGGATATAGCGGAGACATGGCTTAGCCACAGCCTGGGGGATGTTTCCAGAATGAGATTTTCACTCTGCAGCGGAGTGTGCGCTGATATGAAACATCCCCCAGGCTGTGGCTAAGCCATGTCTCCGCTATATCCTTTCTTTCAGAAGTGCTAGTTCTGCATGGTTCGCAGAAGAGCTTCTGTAAAGTTTGGAAGGTAGGAGACGAGATACTGGCAGAAGTAAAGCTGTGAGTACCGGGCGTGAGTCGTGCTTCGGTAGCTCAGATGGTAGAGCACTTGCCCGCGAAAGGCAAAGGTCCCGAGTTCGAGTCTCGGTCGGGCACACAGTTTTAATCTGCCGGGAAGTTTCATTATCAGTATGGCCCAAGGTGCTAATTTCTGGAGATCTCCGATGTCCGTGTCCTTTACTGTGATGAAGAGGAGGTAATAAAGAGCAAAACCGTGGTGGACACTCGCAGAAACAGGAAGTTTCCTGATACCCCAGCGGCAGAATGCATTCGAAATTCAGAATTATGGTAGATCAGCCGTCCCCATTCAGTTAGTTCTTCAGGTTCTTCATAGACTTGGAGGGCAAACCATGTGCGATCACTTGGAAATCGGTCAAAAGCCTTTTTGCAGTTCCGGGAAAGTGAAGATGTTTACACTTCTCACAATGTTTCTAAATAAGCAAGCGAATTGCATGGGCAGTACCAGTGGTCCCACATCCTTTCACTGAACCACACTTATTGGTAATAATATTGACAACCTTGCGTAATCTGCTGTCTATGATGTGCTGTAAAGTCTTCATTGTATGTGATAAGAGTCGAAAAAGGCGATGGTTGGCACATTCATCCAGGCTCTCCTGTTTCCAAATTGGGAATTCAGTGCTCAATGTCCACACTCGTCGTATCATCGTCTCTTTAGTGATCTTGTCGAGGAAACTTATCAGCGAATCAACTGCTTTATAGTGCTTAGATTTCCACAGTTTTGGTGGCAGAACATCCAGCCCAGTCGCATTCCCAAGTTTCAGCTAGAAATAATAGCAATAATCTATCTCACCACTGTCAGAGATCGTACTGATTACGGTTCTTCGGTTTGGGGTTTCTGAAGTACTACGGAAAACCTACCCAGCTGTTTTTGCGCATTTCAGATCTCGCTCTGTTTTAAACAGTTGCAAACCAGTTTTAAAATGTGACACTTCTGTTGCCTAAAGTAAATGAATAATGTAGAATATACAAATTTTAGAAGGCGATTTTATGGAGAGAAATGGCTATGATGTTCATCATTAACACGAAGTAGTGTTTTCACACATTTAGGGATCATATGTTAAGCCCTTAATACCATCAAAAATGATAATTTTGAGAAATAGACATTTAATGAAATGTAAATAGCAGAGCTGCGTCCTTCCAGTTTGAACACTTAACGCCTATGACGGACTGCACGTTCAGTACACGTTAATGAGCAGCTAATTTTAAGTGCTACTTTTACACTGGAGAAGTTCGCAGCAGCAGGTGATCATGTACAGGTCAACGTTCGCGCGAGTTTTTATTGTAGATTATGACTGAACGGTTTTGCAGGTATTGGCCCACTCACAGGCCATCAAGATGAGTAACACCCAATGCACCACGTGATTCTTAACACTTTGTCGTCCGCACGTCTCGTACAAACTTATTCGCTTGGCGCCGGCAGTGCTAATTCGGATTACTTGGCTTGTCGCCGGCCGCTTGTCATCTTTCCGTTGATGACAAGCTTCAAACACATTGACTTTTGTGTGCTTTAATTTTTCCGGAAATCCTCTATTTTGCCGTATCGTTCCCAAACTCAATTTTCTTTTCGAGTAACTTCTCTGCAAGTTCTACACTATTATAACAATTACCCATGTAGAGGTGATGCCACTTTCCATGAGAAGGTGGCAATAGTTCCATCACTGTTTTTGATAAACTTTGTCCAGCGCTAGAATATATCTTGAATGAGGAAATGTATCCCGTACTCGAATCACACAGCATCAGAATTAGTATGCCATATTTCGTGATTTTCGACGGATTGTAAACTATAAAATTTAACTGTCCACGCCACGGTATCATTCCTTCATCAACTGAGATGTTTTGACTTAGATTAAACGTTTCTTTAAACTTTTTGGAAAAATAGTCAATTTGGAATTGCGCTTTGAAAAGCCGGTCGGCATTATCCGGTTTATTGTTGTTGTCGGAAAAATGTAAAAATGATAATATTTGTCTAAATCGGTTGCGGGACATAGTTTTGCGAAATATCGGTATAACTGTCAAGGGATTCTTTGACCAGTAATCATCGATCCCTGCTTTTTTTACAGTTCCCACAAGGATAACAAGCCGAAACCATTTTCTAAGTCCGGATCCCGTAACGTCGACAAATTTGGCATCTTTTATCCAGTTTCCTTCCATTGCAATTTCGACTGTAATATTTGTTGATTTCGTTGCTAATATATTCAAATAGATCGTTCCCAACGTATAATTCTACGATATCCACGACGCTCTGTATATCTTTGGGAAATATGAGTGGACACGAAGACCTTTCAAATTTATTATTGGTCCTCAGTAAATCATAGTCTGTCTTCTTCGTCTGATTCATCCGAATCAGTTGGCAACCGTAGTGTTCACCGAATTCTTCTTGGACGTATTTCGCTATCTTCCAACTATTCTGCTTCACTTTCATATTTTTGATATCCAGTGTCTTCTTCTCAATCGGCCAAGGCGTCCGGAACGTCAGTCAAGACGTCCGAGCATTCATCGTAAATAATCGTATCGTATCTTTCGTCTGTCATGATGGAAGTGCACAAGTGTTTATAAAAACAAAAAACTTGTTGACATGTGTAACTTATTGTTACCTAAACAAAACTCCATCAGAATGAAAAAGCTACTGAAGTGCTGTCACCAGCCACTGCGCGATACTCTGCTCACGACACCACTGTGGTGTCGCAGGACGGCAAAGTGTTAATTTCAGTTATGGATAGCGATGTTAACTGTGTGGCTAACTTGCCTCGCTGCGGAGAACGCTACCCAGCTCCAAGACAAATAACCCTGGTAAATGCATTCGACAGAGAGCACAGTATTTAACACAGGCGTGTAAATACCGTCAATGGACTCTCTAAGCAAGTGGGGTGTTCGAATGTGCTGAGGAGCTGCTTACATGATTGTTCACGGGTTATTACGAGCACGAGGGCGCTGAAAATCACGGTAGAGCTCAGACCAGTGGTAGGACCATCTGAAATGCTATTTTTAAGCTGAGTGCAGTGAGACGCCTTATATGATCAAAGCACCCATCGGATACTGGCTTAAAGTTCCCCATCAGAGACCTCTGCCTTTGGGAAGCACTAATCCGTTTCATCAGCCTATAATTGTTTCAGACTGATTCGATCGACACTCCTTTTATATTGGGGTGCTTGTCTGGGATAACATTAACTCAGTTTGATTGCGCACATGTGGAATGCCTTAATGGAAAATGTGCTCACTTTGGCTCTTGCACTGCCTGGTGGGAGTGACTATTTAGCTATACTTATCTTCTTACACCCGAACGCTTCCATTACAGCTTGTAAAAGCTGTGCCGCAAATCCACCATCACGAAGGTAGACGCGGACGCTGCAGGATAATACTTGGGTGCCTTTAATTCAGCTGCTTGCTAATTGTAAGACTTTGCCATTTGTACTGAGACGATAAACGATGAGTATTTTATACTATAACATTCACGGATGTTCTAGAATCGAAGGAAGTAGAACCACTTCCTCACCTAAACAGGGACGTTTAGAGGACTCCCATTAGACTGTGTTAAAAGTTTGTGCCAAGAATTTCGCATAAAATAAAGCATCAGTAAGGATTTTATTCGAACATTTCATGGTTTAACTGTTGCCATCTCCCTTTGATCTCCGAACCACTGAGCCGGACTGCTACTCAATAAGGTATATCCGAACAGCGGTGCAGCACACAATTGCCCCAGCCCTTCCACCGGTCCACCCACCCACTTAAACGCACTTTTGCGGTTATAATCTTTAAATTATCTCTACAGCCATCAGGCGTATAATATTTTGTTAAGTATAGTGCAATATGAAGAAAAATTAACGGCATAACAGGGCATCGGTGCTAGATGTTTCGAACAATGATAAAATAATGCAAGGTACGAACAGCTTATTCTTTTCCGTGCTTCTTTTCAGAGTGAATGGAATGATGATGAACTCGCCGGACTTCTCAGAAGCATACAACTGCCCCATAGGATCTGCAATGAATCCAGTGAAGAAATGCTCTACATGGTGAAGATAGATGTGGAGAAGATGCTGATGCTACACCCATTTCGATACGAATGCCAAAAATTAATATTTTTTACTGTAATTTTTGTTAGCGTAGAATGCATTGATAGACGCTGAAAGTGTAGATAAAGTTAAGTTTATTTTAGTAATGTTTTGCGTTTTCGCAGAGAAGTTGAGATGCTTTCAGAATTTCTAAGCACGCTTTTGTGACATGACGTTAGTAAACTCTGTAGAATCAGCCAATAGTTGGATTAGAAGCATACTTAAGTGTTCCATATGTATATTGTCAGTTGATAATTTGATGTGTTGTAATATTGCTCAAGTATTATTTTAAGAAGTGAATAATGAAACTTTTTTATAAAAATGTACCTGTACATTGTTGGACCGAAAATTTTTTAAAATAATGATGTTACGTAGCTATTTTTGTAATGCTGGGTATTATGTGTCGCTGAAGTCGTGTATGTCAGTAAAATACTGAGAAGAGTAAATCTATTTGTTAAAAATAAATCTGTAAACCACACTTTTGTCAAATAGCTTGTTGTCATCCTTGTTCCCAAAGAAATTTACCGAGAAATCTATCTTTTTATCCCTACCCTCGTAGCAGTAGTAGTAGTAGTAGTAGTAGTAGTAGCAGTAGTAGGAGCACTACCGGGTGGCTGTAATTAAATTGACAGCGTTCTGAGTGCTGCAGTGCGGGCTGCAACATCACAGGACGCTGAAACATAACAGGCATGTTCACTAATCGGTGTACTCGCGGAGTATGCTGAAAACAATATTAGTTCCCTTTCTGCCACCAAGTAAATATGGTGCTGTAGAAGTCACAATGTGTTGTGGGTGCAGGACAAAGGGAGGAACGATAAAACACATGATAACGGTGATTCTTGCACTTACTAGGAGATGGTCACCAATTGCAGCATGTATTCAATGTAGTATTCCGACCCAGCAACGTGCTGCATCCATAAACCGGCATGGTCGACAGTTGCGGCAGCATATCCAATATAATCAGAGCGACATGTCACCGTATGCTGCCACTTAGATCAGAAAGAGCCCGAATACATCCCTGATAGGCCCGATCTTTCAGAAATTCGCAAGTCAGATGGATTTAGGTCAGCGGATCTGGAAGAACACACATTCTGAAATTGCCTAGAGACGATGTAGTTGTCACCGAAGGTTTCTCGAAGCAAATGAGGTGTCCTCCCATCTTGCATGAAAATAATGGCGTGCAAAGCTGACATCACGTGTTGCACAAGAAGGTCCTAACAACTTGGAGATGTCACTGTACACCTGACAAGACCACAAGGTATCATCTCCTCTAAGAAAAATGGATCGAGGACGGAGCAGCTTGTGAAATCACACCACACAGTGACATAAGCTGAATGCATGTTCCTGCACAACATGTGGCGAAGTAGAACTTCACGCGCGACAGTTCTCTGCATTCATGGCACCACGCAGAGTAAAATGTGCTTCATCCGTCCAAAGAATATTTCCCAGCCAAATGTCATCCATTTCCAGCATGCCAAAAAACTAAGGGTAAAGTCTTGGGGCTTCATGCAGTGCACAGTCTGAATCTTGCAGGGATACCAATATAAAATGTGTGACAAAATCTTCTGACCTTTTGACCAGGAGAGAGAGAATTCCTGTGGCAGCTCGAGTACTGGCTGAAAAAATTGAGGCTTGCGTTCCATGGTCTGCTACAGATACAGCACCTTCGTCAACAACTATCATGCGAATGGGTGGCTACCCTCTCCCTGCTCACCACCTAATTCATCTGTTTATTCAAATTTCTTGATCATATTTTTTAGTACATTTACCGACGTGGCGTCTTATCGCAACTGTTTCTGTCTGCGGTATTCCGCAATGCAGCGCTGCTATTGCTACCGTTCTGATAAAACAACTTTACCAGCAGTCTGCAGCCTATTTCTCAATAGCCATTGTGTTTCTTACGGAAAACGTCAAGTTTCTAAACTCATTACACCAACACTCATTTCACAAAAGAAATCAACACTTGTCGCCAAGGGAAAAATACTGACGCCCAAAGAGACTACTTACAGCTCCATATTTTCAGCAGCTGGTAGAAAGTGGGACTACTATATTCTCATTGCACTACGTGAGTATACCGATTACGAATGTACCTACGATGCTGCAGCGCCTGAAAATACCGTCAGTGTAATTATAACCATCCGATAGGATAGAACATTTGGTTGTGGTATGATCGAAGATTGGTTTTAAGCAGTGCACCTCGCAACTCTATACTGCACAGATCCCTTCAACTGAGCATAACTATAACGACCAACATCCACTTGTAAGTCAAGCCTTAGGCAACCACCCCTCCCATCAATTACCTGACTGACTGTACTTCAGTGACTAAAGATGTGTCGTGTTAATTGGGTCATTCTTTTAGTCAAAGTCCGTCAAATAGTACTTTCTAACCGATTTGATTCAATACCTCCTCATTAGAGATCCGATATACATCTACAGCTACAAAGCGAGCCACCTTATGATGTGGTACCGTGGATATTTCTGGTACCACCATCTTTTCACTCCTCCCCTGTTACATTCACGAATGGCGCGTAAGAAGAATTTATCTGACTTTCCCGTAGTGGTTATGTGGCGAGACATTTGTGGATGTAAGTTATAAGTTGTTTGACTCTTCTTGGAAAGCATGCTCTCAGGATTTCTATAGTATACCTCTCCCATATTCACAGCGCCTCTCTCTGTCAATACAGTTTGTCAAGCATCTCCGTAACGCTCTTGTACCGAGTAAACGATCTTTCAACGAAACACGCTGCTCTTCTTTGGATTTTCTCTATCAATTCTATCTGGTGTGGGTCTCAGACTATGTAGCAATACTCAAGCATCCTTCGATCGAGGGTTTTGTAAACTACCTCTTTTGTGGGGGAACTACACTTCTAATGAATCTCGGTCTGGCATCTGAATTTCCTGCAATTACTTTTATGTGGTTATGATATTTTAAATCACACTAAGCGTATACTCCTAAAAATTTCATGGAAGTTCGTGAATGGATGCTCGTGAAGAAATTATTTAAATGTAACCAAAAATGTATGAGAAGTTTGTGGCACAACTTGACTAGAAGATGGGTTCGGTTGGTTGGACATGTTCTGAGGCATCAAGGGATCACCAATTTAGTATTGGAGGGCAGCGTAGAGGGCAAAAATCGTAGAGGGAGACCAAGAGATGAATACACCAAGCAGATTCAGAAGGATGTAGGTTGCAAGGTTGCAGTAGGTACTGGGAGATGAAGAAGCTTGCACAGGATAGAGTAGCATGGAGAGCTGCATCAAACCAGTCTCAGGACTGAAGACCACCACCACAACAACAACAACAACAACAACAACAACTAAATATTATATTTAAAGTTATATTTAATTGTAACTAACGTAATTTTGACAAAATTGAAGCACAGCATGTCTTCTATTTAATATCTAGCATATCATGACATGGTGCCCGTAAAAATTGCAACAACAAGCACATTTTCAGAGAACGAAGTTGCTGATATTAAGGGGAAAGTTAAAACTGTTGTCGGAATGTACCACTAGTTCACACCCTTGTCTTTCACGAACAATTAATCCTATCTGATAAGAGTACCAGACGATGAGTGGTACTCAACAATCGGTCTAACAAATGTTTTGTATGCCACTTCTTTCATTGAGAAATTATATTTCCTTGAGATTCTTCCAATAACTCTCAGACTGGTATCTGCTTTTCCTACAATTTGTTTTATATGGTCATTCCAGTTTAGTTCGCTCCGAATCGTTACTCCTGGGTACGTTTCGGCAGTTACTGTTTCCAGTAATTTATCACTAATAGTTTAACCGAGCAGTAGGAAATATCTTTGCCTGTTAATTTGCAAAACGTTACATTTATCTTACGTCCGCGCGTAACTAGTTATCCCTGCATCAATCGTCTATCCTCTCCATGTCCTCCTGTATTTCGGTATAGTTTTATGGCTTTGCAACAACTTTGATATCATCATCTTTGAAAAGCTTCACGGAACCACAACGTCATCCACTGCAACGTTAATATAAGTTGTATACACTAAGGATCCTGTAATACTCCAAAGGGGTACTCTCGAAATAACCCTTACATTTGTAGGTTTTCTTCCGTTGAGAACGATGTGTCAAGTTCTGTCTGTAAGGGTGTCCTGAATCCAAACACAAATCAAACCTAGTACTCGGTAAGTTCGTATACTGTTCGTCAAACTTCAATGCGTAACTGTGTGAAATACCTTTCAGAAGTCAAGGTACACGGTATCGACCTGAGTGCCAATGCCTATGGCATTCTGGATGTCATGGACGAACATAGTGTGCTCATACTAGCAAGACCTTTACAGAATCAGTGTTGATTATTATAGATTTTCATTTTCCAAGATCGTCATAAGGCGTGAGCCATTAATTTAACCCTATAATTACGAACGTCTATCCGACAGCTCTTCCGGAATGACCCGCCCTGATTCCCTATCGTTGGCTACCCTTAGTTCTACCAGTGACCTACGATGAAAGTCTGCGAGGAGTGGAGCAAGTTCTACCGCATAATCTTTTCATACGTATCTCGCCCGGTCCAGTTACCTTTCAACTGTTTAGCAGTTTTAGTTGATTTTTTTCCTTGATCGCTTATCTTAATATTTCGGCGTTGGCGTGATGATTGTAAGGTGGGATCACTTACTGAATTTTAGAAGACAGAATTTCAGTATTTCGGTAACCTGTCATTTTCCGTTTAGGTGGCAATGTGGTCATTGAGCGACGGAATAATGAATTCATCAATACCTTTGTGCGAGAACAAAATGTCTTAGGATTTTTAGTCGTGTCATTTCAAATTTATTGAAGGCTTTTCGCATTCTCCTTATGCCCATTTCGGTCTCTTTCACATTTTGTTTATCTACTAAGTTTTCACTTGGCTTAAATCAGAGAGGAAGCTTTTTTACTTTTACAATAACAACCTAATACGATTGTTAGACATTCAGAGTAATCTTACACGAATCCCTGCCTATGGTGCCAGTTTGAATTTCCCATTCTACAGCTCGTATGTTGTAGCTTCTCCCTGTTATAATACCATGATCAGGAAGCTTACTCCTGATGTTGTCCTTCTCTAAAGTTTCTGGCACAGGTGGCCTATAAGAACAACCGATTACCACCTTTAACCCACTTTTTAACCTTTCTTAACGTCGCACATATTATGTCACTTTCGCAATATATAACGTCACTACATACTATCCACTTCTTAAGGCAATAAGTACGCCGCCATCACTGACATAGTGTACACTTGAGTTTTATATTCCAATCTATAGGATTTAGGTGCTACTCATTTCCGATTTCAGACAGCTTTCTGTTGCTAATACAATGTGGGCGTTGCCTTTAATAAACGGCATTAATCCTGGGACTTTGCAATGGACGCTCCTACAGTTCACTAATAATATGTTAACATTTACTCTTTTCAATTTACAAGGAAAACCGTTCGCCTCTGACAGTAATTTAGCTCAATTTCGTGAAGTATTTCATTATTCACTCTAAGGAAGGGTTCCTCTATCCTAGAAAACCGCCTTGTGAACGCCGCACATGCTCTGCTACCAATCTACTCCTCAGCGTTCTTCTTTAACGTCCACGTTTCACTTCCGTACAAGGCTTCCCTCCAGACAAATGAATTTACAAAAGACTTCCTAACGTTTGGGTTATTACATTCCTCTTGACGTCTGAGAATATTTTGTGTCTCCTATACATCGAATTGTTTCGTCATGATTATTTCTCAAAGGGGTATCAACAAGATCTTAGATCCTTCAGTGTCCTGTCAAATTAATCTCTTTCCAAAATTTATCTCAAAGCTTACACTACTGGCCATTAAAATTGTAACACCACGGAGATGACGTGCTACAGACGCGAAATTTAACCGACAGGAAGAAGATGCTGTGATATGCAAATGATTAGCTTTTCAGAGCATTCACACGAGGTTGGCGCCGGTGGCGACGCCTACAAAGTGCTGACATGAGGAAAGTTTCCAACCGATTTCTCATACACAAACAGCAGTTAACCGGCGTTGCCTGATGAAACGTTGTTGTGATACCTCGTGTAAGGAGGAGAAATGCGTACCATTACGTTTCCGACTTTGATAAAGGTCGGGTTGTAGCCTATCGCGATTGCGGTTTATCGTATCGCGACATTGCTGCTCGCGTTGGTCGAGATCCAATGACTGTTAGCAGAATATGGAATCGGTGGGTTCAGGAGGGTAATACGGAACGCCGTGCTGGATCCCAACGGCCTCGTATCACTAGCAGTCGAGATGACAGGCATCTTATCCGGATGGCTGTAACGGATCGTGCAGCCACGTCTCGATCCGTGAGTCAACGGATGAGGACGTTTGCAAGACAACAACCATCTGCACGAACAGCTCGACGACGTTTGCAGCAGCATCGACTATCAGCTTGGAGACCATGGCTGCGGTTGCCCTTGACGCTGCATCACAGATAGGAGCGCCTGCGATGGTGTACTCAACGACGAACCTGGGTGCACGAATGGCAAAACGTCATTTTTTCGGATGAATCCAGGTTCTGTTTACAGCGTCATGCTGGTCGCATCCGTGTTTGGCGACATCGCGGTGAACGCAAATTAGAAGGGTGTATTGGTTATCGCCATACTGGCGTATCAACCGGCGTGATGGTATGCGGTGCCATTGGTTACTCGTCTCGCTCACCACTTGTTCGCATTGACGGCACTTTGAACAGTGGACGTTACATTTCAGATGTGTTACGACCCGTGGCTCTACCCTTCATTCGATCCCTGCGAAACCCTTCATTTCAGCAGGATAATGCAAGGCCGCATCTTGCAGGTCCTGTACGGGCCTTTCTGGATACAAAAAATGTTTGACTGCTGCCCTGGCCAGCACATTCTCCAGGTCCCTCACCAATTGAAAACGTCTGGTCAATGGTGGCCGAGCAACTGGCTCGTCACAATACGCTAGTCACTACTCTTGATGAACAGTGGTATCGTGTTGAAGCTGCATGGGCAGCTGTACCTGTACGCGCCTTCCAAGCTCTATTTGACTCAATGCCCAGGCATATCAAGGCCGTTATTAGGGCCAGAGGTGGTTGTTCTGCGTACTGATTTCTCAGGATCTATGCACCCAAATTGCGTGAAAATGTAATCACATGTCAGTTCTAGTATAATATATTCGTCCAATGAATACCCGGTTATCATCTGCATTTCTGCTTGGTGTAGCAATTTTAATAGCCAGTAGTGTATTTTCACATAATTATTCATTAGTAATAGAAATATTCCATAAATAGGTACCACAACGGTTGATTAATTTGGAGGCAGTCTAATGAATGTATAAGATTTTAGAGTTAATGCATATGAGTAAATAGCTACACACACTATCTGCCAAAAAAAAAAAAAAGATAGCCTAAAAGCAAGTTCAGATATCGCTGTAACTTCGTACGCTACACATCATGGGCCTGTGTGCAAATGATTCAAGTTGCATTTCTGTGACAAAACGGCCACCAGATTGCAATGGTGTTCTTACTAGGCCTGGCACGGCATATATAAATTACGTGAACAGCTTCAGATGTTGACTGACTGCTGTGAAGGACACAGTGCCACGTACTCATTTGAGACAGCGCTATAAGCACCTGACTGTCTGTAGGTGACCTCATTGTGGGTCTCTATTTGGCCAGTTGGTCGAATCATGGAATTAGCCGGATGATGGATTGCGTGGGAAAGTGAGTAAGCATACTTATCGTCAAGTTTCTCGTCGACCACGTCCGAGCACAACGAGGAAGGCTTATTGTGTGCTGAACACGTCGAAACCCCTTCATATCTGCGTCTGCCCTCGGGAAACAGGTAATGAACTCCCTGCAACATACACTGTCATTACCTTCTGACGCGTAGGCTGCCGTTAACACCACGTCGCGAACGGCTGCGTTTGGAGTGGTTCCGTGACCAGGGAGCATAGACTGATTATCAATGGCGTCTCATTGTGTTCAGTGACTAAGAGCGGTTACACATTACCTCGGACGAACATCGTCTAAGAGTGTGGTTGCGACGTGGGGAGAGGTCCCATCCTTCCAATGTTTGGGGACGCACAGCGGTGTTGCAACAGACGTCATGGTGTGGGTAGCCAGATGGTTTGATTTCAGATGACGGCTGGTGGTGACAGAACTCTTACGACACAATGGTATGTCGCTGACATTCTGGACCCTCAAGTGTGGCCCCATGCGACAGCATCGTGGCGACATTCTGTAACGGGACATAGCTCGTCCACATATGGCACGTTTCTCTATAAAATGTCTGCGTGATGTTAAAGTACTCCCGTGTCCAGTGAAGGACATGTGTAGGACCGGCTCAGACGTCAGCTCTTCTCCATTGCCAGTGTGCGATATCAAGGACTAATTGCAACAGTTGTGGGTCAGCTTGCCTCAGAAGAGGACAAAACTGCATTATGCCACCCTTCCCTACTGAATCAGTGCACGCATCCAGGCCTGGCTGTGACTGAGGGAACTCTGATGGGGCAACGGTACTTCACGGCCACCTTGCGGCCTCACGTTGTACCTCTCTTGCGATAGTACCGTGGTGTCATTTTTCGACAGGATAGCGCTCGTCCACACGACATGTGTCTATGAACTGTCTACGGAGAGATCACTCCCGTGGACAGCAAGATCCCCAGATCTGTTCACGCTAGAACATTTGTGGGACCAGTTCGGACGTAAACTCCACCCTAGTGGCAGTATCCAGAGAATCAAGGACCAGCTACAGCAGTTGTGGGCCTGCTTGCCCTAGAAGAGCATACAACGGCTTAATGACAGTCTTCCGAACCCAATCAATACATGCGCCCAGACAGAAAGGGGGTGCAAAGACATGTTGGTAAGTGGATTCATATTGCCAAGTGCTCTGTAAATTTTCCTCTGTTCTATTTACTGAAACAACTGCACATACTCTCGCAACGCGTGAAGTGCCATTCCGTTTCTTCCTACCGTTCTGGCTCTATTACCTTTTTCGTCCGGCAGTGCATATACACAGGCCCACAATTGCTGTAACTGGTCCTTGATTCTCTGGATACTGCCACTAGGGTGGAGTTTACGTCCGAACTGGTCCCACAAATGTTCTAGCGTGATCAGAAACAGTCTGAAAAGTTTTTAAGGTTGCTACAAGATAGGTTGTGCTGAGAAATAAGGAGAAAACTCGATACGTCGCAGCGTTTCCGAGTTGACTAGCACTGAAGTTAGCAAATTCAGACGCGCCGCCAGATAAATTAGCGTGAGTTTTCTCATAGCGTAGACGATAGCCCACGAGACGATCAGTCTTTGGCTCAGATTCGACCCTTTCTGCTATCCCGTGTACAAATTGTGTATCACTCTCTTGTTCGGTTTTACGATACCAACGAAGAATACTTTTGCCTATGCCGTCTATGGCTGGTCGCTTGAATTTGTGCCCGAAAGGGCCTGATTGTCTTACTTCACTCTGAAGCGGCGCGAAGTATCTAAGTTTCTTCTCAACAATTATCTCACAGCTCAACCTACGCTGGAACACCCTCACAAGCTTTTCAGACTGTTTCTGACACCGGGTTACATAAATCTACAAAATATTGTCCGCATTTCAATGCGGGTAGAGCTATAGGTACAGCTAACTACGACGAGAGGTCTCCAAGCCATTCTACTTAGTTTAAAGTATATAAAACTATACTACTATTATGTATGGCGTGGAGAATGAGTATGTGCGATTTATATACTTCAGCTTCTCGAAGATTGAATGAGGAATTAAACATATAGTATCAGAAAGTAAAATCTGAAGACTTTAATCAACAAAATATATGTAACTGTGATAAATCGCTAATTCAGATGTCAACTCCAAATCCTTGCTCCCTCCAGAGACATTTTTACGCAATGAGGTACTTCATCTAAACAATGCAGCTGGGAAAGCAGACAAATGATGCAGAGACCCTAAATACGAAATGCATATCCTAAAACCACCGCTCGGTCTTACTGTTGCTTTTCGTATTTTAAAACATAGCTTCTAATTCATCGTTCACTTCAGTTTTAACAGGCAACTACAGCTTAAGCCCGAATACTGCCATACATAGACAACACCCAAAGAAATAAAAATTTGTAGTTATTTGTTTAATGCATATTCTGCATCTATTTAAGAAATGTCAGTAGATGCTCCAGAATGAAGGAACAACGAAACGGGCATGGGAAAGGTACAAGCTATTTATCAGATGTCATTTGTTATTTCACAAGAGTCCGACAGTCTTTATTGCACACATAAAAAAACACTAATAAAATACAAGTGGTAATAGCTGCTTGCAGTGAATGTAATTAAGAGGGTGCAACTAATGAGAGGCAATAGTTAGCGCCAACGTCAGAAAAATGTTGCCTAACAGCAGCTCAAATTTCAGCAGAAAATTCGAGAAAAAATTAAGAAAAGGCATTCAGGTAGTTGCTCCAGAATTTCTTAAATTAAACCAACTGATGATTTAGTTAATTTAAACGAATAAGATGCACAATTTAGGAAGAACTAACAACCAAATAGTACAATCAACTATAACTCAAACACGTGCTTAACACTGGACAAACAATGACAGCAATGATGCTAAAGATTACAGTTCCAACATTTGGCTGGCCAAACGGGTGCTTGAAATTAATAAATATAACTCACGAGAAGTGTAACATGAAATTTCACACGTCTGGTATCTGACGAGCTGAGGCCCGTTAAGTACTAATATTTTATGCAACGATCACAGAAACAATTCTCAGTGCAATTATACAATATTTAATCAGAGAAGCCATTTGGGCATAATCAAGATACTGACGTGGGAAGATAATAAAACACCTTTCAACAAATTTAGCGTCACACCATTGTTAAAACTATTACGTTAAAACCAAACTTCAGACAGGGAGAACATGGAAGGGGTAGGTACGGCCAGCCGGGGCTGAGTAAAATGGTTTAGAATAACGAGCATTTCAGATTAAATTAACGCCCAATTGCTACGAGAGAGAAACTCAACTTATGAGGGATTCCGTAGCAAGCCAGGAGGCCGCAACCTCTCAGAGGCCTTGATGATGCGGGGAGCGTACCGCCGCCCGCACGTACTCAGACGACGCGGACGGGCTCAGCCCGATGAACCAGAGGGTAACAGAACGTATCCAAACACTACGAACAGCTCGGAAGGCTGAGAACAAACAAGCAGACATACACTCCTGGAAATGGAAAAAAGAACACATTGACACCGGTGTGTCAGACCCACCATACTTGCTCCGGACACTGCGAGAGGGCTGTACAAACAATGATCACACGCACGGCACAGCGGACACACCAGGAACCGCGGTGTTGGCCGTCGAATGGCGCTAGCTGCGCAGCATTTGTGCACCGCCGCCGTCAGTGTCAGCCAGTTTGCCGTGGCATACGGAGCTCCATCGCAGTCTTTAACACTGGTAGCATGCCGCGACAGCGTGGACGTGAACCGTATGTGCAGTTGACGGACTTTGAGCGAGGGCATATAGTGGGCATGCGGGAGGCCGGGTGGACGTACCGCCGAATTTCTCAACACGTGGGGAGCGAGGTCTCCACAGTACATCGATGTTGTCGCCAGTGGTCGGCGGAAGGTGCACGTGCCCGTCGACCTGGGACCGGACCGCAGCGACGCACGGATGCACGCCAAGACCGTAGGATCCTACGCAGTGCCGTAGGGGACCGCACCGCCACTTCCCAGCAAATTAGGGACACTGTTGCTCCTGGGGTATCGGCGAGGACCATTCGCAACCGTCTCCATGAAGCTGGGCTACGGTCCCGCACACCGTTAGGCCGTCTTCCGCTCACGCCCCAACATCGTGCAGCCCGCCTCCAGTGGTGTCGCGACAGGCGTGAATGGAGGGACGAATGGAGACGTGTCGTCTTCAGCGATGAGAGTCGCTTCTGCCTTGGTGCCAATGATGGTCGTATGCGTGTTTGGCGCCGTGCAGGTGAGCGCCACAATCAGGACTGCATACGACCGAGGCACACAGGGCCAACACCCGACATCATGGTGTGGGGAGCGATCTCCTACACTGGCCGTACACCACTGGTGATCGTCGAGGGGACACTGAATAGTGCACGGTACATCCAAACCGTCATCGAACCCATCGTTCTACCATTCCTAGACCGGCAAGGGAACTTGCTGTTCCAACAGGACAATGCACGTCCGCATGTATCCCATGCCACCCAACGTGCTCTAGAAGGTGTAAGTCAACTACCCTGGCCAGCGAGATCTCCGGATCTGTCCCCCATTGAGCATGTTTGGGACTGGATGAAGCGTCGTCTCACGCGGTCTGCACGTCCAGCACGAACGCTGGTCCAACTGAGGCGCCAGGTGGAAATGGCATGGCAAGCCGTTCCACAGGACTACATCCAGCATCTCTACGATCGTCTCCATGGCAGAATAGCAGCCTGCATTGCTGCGAAAGGTGGATATACACTGTACTAGTGCCGACATTGTGCATGCTCTGTTGCCTGTGTCTATGTGCCTGTGGTTCTGTCAGTGTGATCATGTGATGTATCTGACCCCAGGAATGTGTCAATAAAGTTTCCCCTTCCTGGGACAATGAATTCACGGTGTTCTTATTTCAATCTCCAGGAGTGTATAATTCATGCATGATAATCTTAGAACATATGAAAATGCTCAAACCGAGGCAAGAAAGTCAATGCGAACGTGGCCCCAAGCCCCAACCAAACCTTACGTATTACAGCAAGGGGTAATCGGTTAATCTTACAGTAAAATATAACAACAATTTCATCTAATAACTTAATGTAATAACCAAGAAATCACAGGTCTACTCAAACATTAACGTAAGCTGCTTAAAAGGTAAAAGGCAAACCTTGAGGACTAACAGTCAACTGCAATGGTACTTGTATTTACAACAACAAATGATATTTTTAAAGGCCCAAAATCTCACCAAAGTTGTGTAACTAAATGAGCCAATATTTATCGGGTCTCTAGCTTTTGCTTACCACGTCCGTAGGCAATTTTATAGTCGCTGTATTAGTCAGGGAAGCAACAACTTCCAATACAAATAAAACTCAATTTGGACCTCAGTGGTCACTAACACACATGGATGCCTGCAACATATGACAATTTAAGGCCCAAATGACAAGATAAGCAGACACTGAAGAAGTTGCAGTTAAATGAAATTTTAAAACATATCAAATATGGCATTCAGTTTCAAAAAGAGCACAAGAAAGTGATTTTAATACTTGAGACAGAGTGATGGAGAACCATAGACAATCCGGCGTAGCGGGAGCAACTTCAACACGGGAGCACATGTGTCAGTCAGTACCCCGAAACGGCAGAACAGACGGCACTAGAAAATGGACAGCACTCCAACACCCACATCAGCAAGCATGCCTTCTTAATCCTGGGTAAACTGGCTGCGTCGACATTAGGTCCAAGTATTGCCGACCAACACATCTCTACCGAGCACTGGCCACTTAGACAATCATGCCCCTACCTCCCCCCCCCCCCCCCCATACCAAGTACCCCATACCCCATACCCCAACAAACCGCATACCCCAAACTCTCTGAACTGCTCACTGTATGACTTGTGTGCCTCTTGACTCTCTCCGTCACTGACAGTGACCAACTGCCTGCCCATGTTGTCAACACCCCGCTCAAAGAAACTACAACCAAAGAGTCAACTGACAGGCGATGGAGGCGCCACCCGGTGACTGAACAGAGATGGATCGCGCCAGTAGGCAAACATGTAAGAAGACAGAACGAGCCGACAAGGCTCACTTCACATCAGTGTGATTTTTTCAGTCTCCACAGGCTCGAAATAAATTTGCATTCTTAAATCCTTTCAGTTTTTAAATTATATACTATAAATTCGTTTTCTCGTTATTATGGCATCAGATAGCAACAACAAATAATTAGGAAGCTGATTTTAAATAATCCTGTAAGATAAAATGTATTTGCTATTTTCATGGTAGAATACCATTAATTAATATTTTAGCTTATGTCACCGAAGTAGATTTCGAACAACGGATTGGGCACAGCAAAGATCGTGTTAGGGTAGGTTATATTTCCAAATCGTATCTTATATTATGCGAGGCACAATCGTTGATTGAATTCATTGTTTCATGTATGATACTAGTCGATAATTATAGACAATATCTTTATGCTTTTCTCAACGGACAAACCATTTCTTTATTTTGTAAAAACAAGGCCATCGAGGGGAGAGCAGGTCTTTTATATTGTTCTATAACCCCCAACAGTTGTTTACAGGTTGCATTGTCATAAAAATTTAGCAAACGAGCTGACGGGACCCAGAAAAGGGCATAATTTTCTGAGTGTTACAGCGTGAAGGGAAGTTAATGTGTGCCTGTTAATTATGAAAGAGCCAACTTAATTTGAGCTGACGAGTAATTTTTGAGGGAAAGTTGATGGAGAGGAATTAGGTAAATGGGGAGAGAAAAAGAGGGGTATGACATTTATGTTTAGTTAAAAATTAATCACCGTCATTCCCCCGGGCGGACGTTAACGAAATCTGCATTTTAATAACGCCGGCGCGTCGAAAGTTATGTTAACGACACCTTCGCTCCCTGCAGTGTCAATGATTTTTTGAAGGCGTTGCGGGTCTTTAAAATATTCTGATTGACGTGCAAACCGCCCTACAGCAAAAAGAGGCCAGTCACAGTCAACCACGTAAGCCGTACAAATCACATTAATGGTGTAGTGCGAATGGGGTAAGAGGCGTCTGGCAGGTGATATTCCTTCGAAAAAAATTGTACACGCGTCTCCATTGCTAGGGCAAATATTGCAACAACAACTGAAAACAGTGCGATTTATCTAACCACCTGGCTATCAAGATTTAGGGTTTTCGTGGTTTCCCTATCCGCTTAAGACAAATTCTGGGGTGGTACGGTACCTCTGTAAAAAGGCACGAGCAATTTCTTTCCCCACTGTTGCTCTGTCTTAGTATATTCTCCGTCTCTACTGATATTTTCGGCGACGGGACGTTAAAGTCTAATTGTATTTTATTCGTCTTTCGATCTTTGTCATATACCAACAGTCACTTAATATTGTGATGGACTAGAACAAGCTGGCCAATTCAGTCCGGAACCGCGCGATTGCTACGGTCGCAGGTTCGAATCCTGCCTCGGGCATGGATGTGTGTGATGTCCTTAGGTTAGGTAGTATGAAGTCGTTCTAAGGGACTGATGATCACAGATGTTAAGTCCCATAGTGCTCAGAGCCATTTGAACCATTTGTCTAGAACAAAACAATGCATAAAAGTGTAATAGTATGTGAATGTGTGGTGTCTTTTTTCAGCACATGTCGAAAAGAAAAGACATCATGCATTCATATAATTGATTCGCCTCGATGGGCCATGAATCAGCCACTTTCTATGAGGATGCACGATTACGTTCGACCTCCTGCGGGAAACTCAAAGTAGGGAGCGTGGAGAACATGGACAGTGACTACGAACAGTAGGCTACGTGGAATATGGGTCGGTTGGGAGGCGTAGCGAGACAGTCTGCGCCATAGCGTTGACACTGTGCCCGGGATGGCACAGTGGTTAACGCAGTTGCCTCGTAAGCACTAGATCCCGTATTCGAGTCCCGGTCTGGCACCCATTTTCACTTGTCGCCACTGATTCCGGTTAAAGTCCCGATGCAGCTGATATCATCAGTTCCTTCCCTTTCATTACCTCTCTTCCACCTCCACCTTCACTTTACGTAATATGTATCACAGCTGCGGATTCCGTGTGGTGTCTGCTTTTTCTTCTGTCCGAAAGAACAGACTCCACACATTCATATAAAGCTGAATAACGTTACACCTCATCCATAGGATTGGTTTCCTGCAACGACATGCTACGTACCACTTGTGGAAAGGAGTTGGTTAAATTCCCAACAGTAAAGCCGAAGTGAATGATGATAATAGAAGATGGAGTTAAAAATTTGTTAAGCCTCGTAGCAGCCCATTTGCACAGTATATGTGCTGAGGACGACGGACGCACAAAGTGCTTTTAACGCCTGTAATAGTTGCCGCCCATTTCCATCCTCTGCGCAACAGTTTAGGGACCACTACAGATACAGAATCCATGCCGTTTGCAGAGAACTGCCATTTTGTTACAAACGAACGCTCTGAAGTCCCTCTATGGGATCTGTTCTTCTGGAATTCACTAATTTTGTCTACCGAGTCACTCCTGAGGAACCTGCCAGATGTAACAGAAGTAGCCGCTTATGAAGTGAATCCAGGCAAAAACGTTTGTGTGATATGGTCCACCAGAGAACATGACATAGAAACGAAATGATCATTGTGCAAGTTCTGAGGCGCAAAGAAATCTTATCAGAGGAGAATCCTATACGACATTCTACACTCATGGGAGTATCCTAAGTATTAATTGTCTAAATCGAAGTGTTACAACTGTGTATATTTTCGTAATGGTCTATGCAGTGACGATAGTAGTATTTTGAGGTACAAAACTCATCAGGACACTGGGTTACAAATAGATTTCGCCCTTAAACGAAGCAGCGGACACTGACGGTGACAGAAGAACAAAACCGTGAACATCGCTCGGTGAGAGTGGACTATTTTATCAGATGCACATATGGGATGTGATCCGCGTGTTTCTCATGTTGATCCGGACCTTAGCTTAGTATTAGCTGTAAAGATAGAATAAAATTTAACAGTCGTTCAAATGGTTGAAATGGCTTTGAGCACTATGCGACTTAACTTCTTAGGTCATCAGTCGCCTAGAACTTAGAACTAATTAAACCTAACTAACCTAAGGACATCACACACATCCATGCCCGAGGCAGGATTCGAACCTGCGACCGTAGCGGTCGCTCGGCTCCGGACTGTAGCGCCTAGAACCGCACGGCCACTCATGCCGGCAACAGTCGTTAATATGATAATAACACAAATATATGTATCTTCATTCATATTTTTACGATATTTATAAAGAATACAACCACGACCGGCGGTTTGTACGGGTATAGTGGGTAGTTGTAACCACTCAAAAAATTCAGTGAGTAAAACACCTGCTCTGGAATCGAGGAAATGTATATACACTGAGAGAACGGTCACGGAACAGCTGTGCTAACTGCAGTTACAATGACGTACATCGTCTTTGCGCGAATTCTCGCCTACTGTTGGGATAACTGCTCTCCCCTAATAATAAATAGTCTGCTCCAACACGCTGGACAGCCGCCATATTTCTTGTGGGAGAACTGCCCTCACAAACGGAAGTGCGGCAGCATCACGAGCGTTCGATGGCGTTACTAAGACATTGGTGTAGCCGTTACCACACATTTTGGGGAGCTGCGGTTCCAGAAGCTTTGTCAACCGATGAGATCGCTGCTACTCGTCGTCAGGGGTAGCAGCCATTCTGATTTGGACAGTAGTTCCACCGATGATCTTTCAGTGAACGAACAAATACATTTCAGCGAAGATGAAAAGGAACGAGGAGAAGTAGTGCAGAGGAGCGCTACAATTTCGCTTTGTATTTCTTTATTTCAGGCCAGTTGGATGCTTACTCTAAGTGCTTACCATAGACGAGCAGTAGAAGCCATTTTTCAGAATATTAATGAGCCGCGCTGCGGCTCACGTTGGTGCTGTTTGTAAGTTTCTGCCCTCTGTTGGAGGCCAGACGGTATTCTTTAGTTGGCATGGCTGCAGTTGTCTGTCTTCTTCTCGTATTGACTGGCGCATTTCGTTTCGCAAGTGTGTCCTGTCCGCTAGTGGCAGCAGCGGCGGTTATCGATATGTAGTAACTGTTGCTCTATCTTTGGGGCGACGTCGTTGTTTTTCCGTGTCGTCTGAGTGTGCGAGCTCGTTTGGGGACTCAGGAGGAGCCAGGTCCTCGCAGTGCGACAACACGCCGTAACCACTGGCGGCACGCATGGACTGCCAGATGGAAGGACTGTCGTTAGACTGGTGGCAGGTTTCTAAATTTTTTATATTATTGCCGTTCCTGGCGTGTAAGGCCTCCAGCCGTGATTGTGGTCATTTGCCTTAAAATTCTAATTTGGTACTTGTATTTTAGCAGTAAGCCTTAAAACTTTATTTACTGCCATTCCTGGCGTCTGATGCCTCGTTTTAAACCGGATCCAGCAAGCTTAAGGTGAGAGCATTTAAATCCAAGTAGACAAACCTCCATAATTATGATATCTCACTACTCTATAGTGACTTGGGTTCGTGTTGCTGCTCGTAGTCCCACCGAGGCAAAGAGCAGCGAGTGTAGTGCTTGGGGAAGGTAGATCAGATTAGCTTTCCTATTTACGGCGTTCAACACGTAACAATTTGTTAAGTTCAACCAGCGGTAATTTTTCTTGCCTGGTGGCCGCTAACGCCCCAGTTACCTGCCCTGGGGAGGGGTCGTGTATGTAACAGCAGTGCACGTTTCCTCGCCTTGCCACTGCTGTCCGGTAAGGCGTGTAGTTTTGACAGATTTCTTGAATGTAGGCCAGCTGGTGATTCTTTTACTCTGGTGGTAGTGATTCCTTTCTCGTTCCGGGCGCTCTAAGCACAGTATTCTGGGGTCGTACAGCAGTCTGACGGGTCCGGATTTGGCGTGTTGTTCCATCGTTGCATTTGGTTCACTGGACATCAGGTAGCTTCAGCAAGATTGTCATTAGTCATTCGTTGGACTGCCACTAGTCTGAGTTACCATCTTGTGAAGTGAATGTAACTCTTGGCTGATATCGCTTGCGAACGTATTTGTTGCCGGACCTTCTCAGAGGTCGATTCCTAGAGCACGGTCTGTGACTGGTCCTTGTGTTTTATTATTGTATTATTATTTAGCATACCTTGTAAAGCCTATATTAAAGGTTATGTATGTCTAGTTAATAGTTCCGGTCGCCTTCTGGAATAAATCTATCAGTGTAAGGGTTGTGTTACAAAGTTACCATCATCTTATTTCACCCGTTTGGTGGTCAGTTGCTTCTTTCTTTTAATTAACCTTTGCTATTGTAGCTGTTTTACAGCTGGTTTCTAAATTTTTTATATAACTGCCGTTACTGGTGTGTAAGGCCTTCAGCTGTGATTGTGGTCATTTGCCTTAAAATTCTAATTTGGTACTTGTATTTTAGCAGTGAGCCTTAAAACCTTAATTACTACCATTCCTGGCGTCTGATGCCTTATGATGTGTTTGTGGCGACTTACCTTTAATATTTGTATACCTGTAAGTTGTAAATTGCAGCGAGTTCTTAAACAATTCTTAATTTATTGACATTCTTGGCGTGTAAGACCTTCTGCCCAGATCACAGTGGCTTGCTTTTAAAACATTATCTGCTGTATCTGTATTTAATGGTTATTTGCTAAATTGCTATTATTTACGCAGTTGTTTATTCCTTCATTAGTAACGTGTGGTATTTCTATTTATTGTTGAGTCTGGAATTACTGGTTTATAATAAACTGTGTGTAACTGTAAAAGGCAACCAATAGTAACTGATTACGGCCCCGTCCACAATCGTAACCGAATCCTGCCTTTCCTTGACTAGCAGGTTTCAATTAAGGGCTTATTACCAGACACATTGCGCACAATTTTGCAATATAAACAGAATTAGTGAAAATGTTTTTGTTAGTGTTTGTCTTTAACACGGGCCAGTCCATTTCCATGAGCACATATAGCATAAGAATATCTGTAAATATTTGTATTTTCTTCATATTCACAGGATCAAGTGAAATTTATCGCAGTGAGTCAAGAACATTACACTGATCAGCCAGAACATTATGACGACAGATATTCTGTTGACATAAACACGTCCAGGCGACAGCAGATTTGCCTAGCGAGGAATGTTATTATCAGAGCGAGTCCTGTCCACGTGCAGAATAGGGAATGAATGCGATCTGTATGAGATTGCCGAGGGCAGATTGCGACGGCACGGAGGTTCGGCAAGAGCATTTTGGAAACTGCACGATTTATGGACGCGCTGGGTAGCCACGCTGTCTAGGGCGCCAATTCACGGTTCGCGCGGCTCCTCCGTCGGATGTTCGAGTTCTCCAAAAAATGGTTCAAATGGCTCTGAGCACTATGGGACTTAACTGCTGAGGTCATCAGTCCCCTAGAACTTAGAACTACTTAAACCTAACTAACCTAAGGACATCACTCACATCCATGCCCGAGGCAGGACTCGAACCTGCGACTGTAGCAGTCGCGCGGTTCCAGACTGTAGCGCCTACAACCGCTCGGCCACTCCGGCCGGCTCGAGTTCTCCCTCGGTGTTGGGTGTGTGTGTGTGTGTGTGTGTGTGTGTGTGTGTGTTGTTCTTAGCGTAAGTTACTTAGATTAAATAGTGTGTAAGCCTAGGGATCGATGACCTCAGCAGTTTGGTCCCATAATAACTTACCACAAATTTCCAAAAATTTTCACGATCTGTCGGGTATTCGACGAGTGCTGTGATGAGTGTCTTCAACATATCGCGAAACCAACGTGAAACCAAGTCGAGACGTCGTGGCGTTGGGCAGCCACCCCTAATTACAGATGCTCGACGTCGTAGGTTGGGCAGACTGGTGAAACAGGACACGCGCCGACCTGTGTGGGAACTAACACTAGACTTCAATGCTGGGCAGAGTACAAGTGTGTCTGAACAAAACAGTGCACCGAACACTCCTAATGATGAGCGTCCGCAGCCGACAACCCATGCATGTGCCAATGTTAACACCACGACATCGACAGCTACAAATGAAATGCGCACGTGACCATCGGCAGTGGACGTTGGTGCAGTGCAGAGCGATGCATGACCTGAAGAATCCCGATATCTTTTTCATCATGTCGATCGGAGATCCCGAATCCGTCGTCTTTCATGGGAACAGCTCCTTGGTACCTGTACTGTGGGACGGAGACAAGCTGGCGGCGGCTCTATTATGCTCTGGAGAACATTCACATGGGCATCCATGGATCCAGTGTAGCTTGTGCAAGGCACCAAGATTGCCAACGATTGCCGACGACGTACACCCTTTCATGACGATCATGTTTCCCGACGGCACTTGCATTTTCCAACAACGTAATGCGCCATGTCACAAGGCCAGGAGTGTGATGGAGTGGTTCGAGGAACACAGGGGCGTGTTCCAATTGATGAGCTGGCCTCTCAACTCTCCAGATATGAATCGATGAAACACAGCTGGGACGTGATTGAAAGTGGCGTCAGAGCTCATCGCCCCTTTCCCATGAATTTAGGGTAATTAGGTGTGCAGATATGATGCCAATTCCCACCAGCGTCCTACGAAGGCATCATTGCCTCCATGCCACGAAGCTTTGCTGCTTTTATCCGTGCTGAACGTGGACACACCGGCCATTAGGAAGGTGGTCATAATGTTCTGCCTGATCAGTCTGGAACTAACAGTGCTGTATCTCATGTTTCCCTGTTAATGCAAGACATCAGCCGAAACATTGGGATCCTTTGATAATTTTCACAGTTTTGAATGCTATTTTAATTTGGCAAGGCTTATTGAAGTTCTTTACTCAGCAGAAATTTTAAACACAGAATGATATATATGTTATTGAATTGTGTTAAAAAAACACAAGCAGTTACTAATGTTTTAAATGCTTCATATGATATTAAATTTGAGGAAATTTGCCACAAAAGTATTAAAACTGTTGCTGATCCTGAGCTTCACAAACACTAAACTCCACGTCAGCACAAAACTTCCAAAGTCTTGATCAAGCTAATAATAAGAATGTGAACTTCAAAACGCATCAATAATATTTCATAAAATCATATTTCAAAAGTTTTCAAGCAGTTAATTGAGTGACTCAAGAGCCGATTTGTTAATGACCCTGAAAATTTTTTGAAATCGCTGAAAAAATTTACTCTTGGACGTCCTAAAGATATCCATGAAACCATAAAACTGATAAGCGGCAGAGATATTTTTTTGCAACTTTTGTAGAGATATAATTGGCAGTTAGAAATCACGGATTATTGATTAAGCTTAATGTAGAAGAGGGCTAATTCCACAACTTAAATGAACTCATTCATGACGTTTGGAGATTCCTGCTTATGGAAGAATTGATATGAAAAAGATTTTTGACATCTATCCATGTCAGGGTTAGTATCGCTGTTTCACGAATTAGTGATTCGTGGGATAGTTGAATTCCTGCCCCTTTTGGCACTTGGCACCAGTGCTGGTGATGCAGATTTGCCACGGCAGAACGTTTGCGAAACTGCAAAATAGCCAATCACAGCACAAGAGAGACAGCAGAATCCAGTTTGGTGTGGGTCAAGGAAGCGGCAACAACATCGAGTCAGCACTGGGAACTGCGGGCAGCGGCGGAAGAATAAGACTTTCCACGCAGCGACAGGTCATGGATGGTGTGCCATCCGGTCTTCATTGTGCCCTCGAGTGGCTGGTTCAAGGAATTTGCTGGCGAGTGCCAGCAGCTGGGAAAACAGGTGGCAGTTAGCTGCTGACAGCCAGTGATGAGGCCCACTGTGTATGGAGGGCAAGGTAGCCACTGTCGTCGTAAGGACTGGAAGCTGAAGGAGAAGGACAGTGTGACCTGATAGTCAAGGGAAGGTAGGATTCAGTTACTATTGGTTGCCTTTTACAGTTACACACATTTATTTTTAAAACGGTAATTCCAGACTCAACAATAAATGAAAAAAATTCCAAACGTTATTAACGAAGGAATAAACAACTGTGTAAATAATAGTGTTTTCAGTGCGGTACAATTTTGCAAATCACCATAAAATACAGATACAGATAATGTTAAAAAAAGCCACTGTGATCACGGCTGAAGGCCTTACACTCCGAGAATGGCAATAAATTAAGAATGTTTAAGGACTCGCTGCAATTACAACTTACAGGCATTGAAATATTAAAAAATAAGTGGCCACAAACACAGCAGAAAGTATCAGACGCCAGGAATGGTAGTAAATAAAGTTTTAGGGCTTACTGCTAAGACACTAATATCGAATTTTTTTTTTCAAAGCAAATGACCACAATCACGGCTGAAGGCCTTACACGCCATGAACGGCAATTATATAAAATATTTAGAAACCTGCTGTAAACAGCAAATACAAGCAAAGGTTAATTAAAAGAAAGACGCAACTAACCACCAAATGGGTGAAACAGGATGATGGTAACCTTGTAATGCAACACTTACGCTGCTATACTTATCATAATAGGCGGCCAGAACCTTTAATGTAGGCTTTACAAGGTATGGTAAGTAATAATACAATAATAAAACACAAGGACCACAGACCGTGCTCTAGGAATCGACCTCTGAGAAGGTCCGGCAACAAACGCGTTCGCAAGCGATATCAGCCAAGAGTTACATTCACTTCACAAGATGGTAACTCAGACTAGTGGCAGTCCAACGAATGACTAATGACAATCTTGCTGAAGCTACTTGACGTCCAGTGAACCAAATGCAACGATGGAACAACACGCCAAATCCGGACCCGTCAGACTGCTCTACGACCCCAGAATACTGTGCTTAGAGCGCCCGCAACGAGAAAGGAATCACTACCACCAGAGTAAAAGAATCACCAGCCGGTCTACAATCAAGAAATCTGTAAAAACTACACGCCTTACCCGACAACAGCGGCAAGGCGAGGAAACGTACACTGCCATTACATACACGACCCCTCCCCAGAGCAGGTAACTGGGGCGTTAGCGACCATCAGGCAAGAAAAATTACCGCTGGTTGAACTTACCACATTGTAACAAGCTGAACGCAGTAAATACTATTAAAAAGTTGAGGAAAGCTAATCAGATCCGCTTTCCCGAAGCACTACACTCGGTGTTTTTCACCTCGGCGACACTACGAGCAGCAACACGAACCCAAGTCACTGGAGAATCGCGAGAAGTTACAGTGGTGGAGGTTTCTCTACTTGAATTGAAATGCACTCATCTTAAAGCCTGCAGGATCTGGTTTACAACGAGGTCGTGCACCCTTGTGACCACAGCCCTTCCATCCAGCGTCCATGCGCGCCGCCAGCGGTCCCGGCATGTTCTCGCACTGCATGGACCCGGCTCCTCCTCAGTCCCCAACTGAACTGCCACACTCACACGACATGGAAAAGCAACGACGTCGCCCCAAAGATAGCGCAACAGTTACTGCATATCGATAACCGCCGATGATGCCACTAGTGGACAGGCAACGCTTGCGAAACTAGTGGAGCCAGTCAAGACGAGAAGAAGACAAACAACCTCAATTATGCCAACTAAAGGCTACGGTCTGGCCTCCAACAGAGGGCGGAAACCTACAAACAGCAACCATGCGGGCTGCAGCACAGCTCAGACAGTCTGCAGAAAGCCGTAAAGGAAGCAAGACATGCAAGTAACTGAGACAAGATCAGTGATGTAGATGGAAGGGAAAGTTTCCTTGGCCAGCAGAGGGATCAGCCTGGTAGAGTCAGAGCCTGAGTTAACAGTAACTTGTTATCAACATCAAGCATTAGTTCCTGTTCTGGGGAAGCGGAAGGCACCTGGTGTTTTGGCGCTAGTCGGGAGAGGCCATGCTGACAAGATACAAGCAGAGGTGACCATGATTTACGGTCTCATATGATGGTCTACAAGAAGAGTGGCGTACCAGGTGTACTCCGCAGAAACCTCAGTGTTCAGACTTCTGTGTTTCTGTTTTAGCTCCATGAATTGTTTTGTTGTCATAAAGGTGGGGCTGCTCGAAGACCTAGTGTAGTCATTAGCAATACGTTTGAGTAGGAGAAGATCCTAGGTGAACTAGACCCTGAAGATGTACCATATTTTATCATTAACTGTTTTTAGCTAGTTCAAATTTCTGATACATAAATTTTGGACTTTGTTTTGTTTTGCTAGTCCAGTCTATTTGGTCCTTTTTCAGCTTCGTGTAGAGTGATCCTGTGTGCTCTAACTATAATAGCAGAGCTTTAATTTTGGCCTGACGTTAGAGATTAAGTGAAAGTATGTTTGTTGGGTTGAGCGCTGCTCATTTTCCTTGTGTTTTAATTTTTGCTCATGCCCTATGATTTATTGAATAATGTTATCAGTCAGTGTTTTTTAAACTAGTTAAATATTTGCACCACACAACCACCAGCCACTTTCTACTCCCACCAATTTCTAAGCCACACCTCCTGCTGTAGCAGAGCAGAGTACACATGGTTTTGCTGGTGTGTGACGGGTTGAGGCTTTAATTTGGTCCGTGAGAAATATCCTGTATACAAGAACTAGTTTCGGCACACAGTTTTCGTAAACAAACAACACACTGTATACTCATCAAACAATAGAAAATTAGAGTCTCAGTAAACTCTATTGTTTACGACACGCTTTAGAAAAGGCAGTGTCGGGCATAAAAGAAAGACAAAAGTCTGCGGGTGTGCACATATACTGCCCCTTTGATACATTACACATTTTTTGGCAGATTTTTACGAGATGTGATCTGAGACTCGATGCCGCCTTGGAGTATATATGCAGTCGAGTTATCATCTCGCTATTACTGTAGAAACATTTCAGGCAAGATGTTACCAGGACCAGCACAAGAGCCACACGGTTAGCGTCACTGCCTTCGGTATGGATGGACTGTTATCTCCTCGTTGCTTTTCTGGCGTAGTGAGGACTTGAATGCAGTTTCCTCTGCTTCTTGAGAACTCATGAGGAACTATTTGAATGAAGATGCAGCGGCGCCACCAGGATTCACCTATGATCGATCGCTCCTCATACTGTCATGTAGGCAGCAGTCCGCTAGTTAGGCCTAAAAATGGTTCAAATGGTTCTGAGCACTATGCGACTTAACTTCTGAGGTCATCAGTCGCCTAGAACTTAGAACTAATTAAACCTAACTAACCTAAGGACATCACACACATCCATGCCCGAGGCAGGGTTCGAACCTGCGACCGTAGCGGTCACGCGGTTCCAGACTGAAGCGCCTTTAACCGCACGGCCACACCGGCCGGCTAGTTAGGCCTAAGATCTAACCCGTAGATGGTGTTCTCCCTCTCTCCATATATATATATGTATATATATATATATATATATATATATATATATGTGTGTGTGTGTGTGTGTGTGTGTGTGTGTGTGTGTGTGTGTTTTTCCAGTTATCAACAGAGTCCAATGTCGGTGCTGACGGGCCCAGGCGAGGCGTAAGGCTTTGTGTCGCGCAGTCATCAAGGGTACACGGATGGGCATTCGGCTCCGAAAGCCCACTTCGATGACGATTCGTTGAATAGTTCACACGCTGACACCTGTTGATGGCCTAGCAGTGAAATCTGCAGCAACTTACGGAAGGTTGCATTTCCGTTACATTGAACGATTCTATTCAGTCGTCGTTGGTCCCTTTCTTGCAGGATCTTTTTCCGGGCGCAGCCATGTCGAACATTTGATGTTTTACCGCATTCCTGATATTCACGGTACACTCGTGAAATGGTCTTACGGGAAAAACCGCACTTCATCGCTACCACGGGGACGCTGTGTCCCACTACTAATGCGCCGACTATAACACCATGTTCAAACTACTTAATTGTTGATAACATGCCACTGTAGCAGCAGTAACCGGTCTAGCAACTGCGCCAGACACTTGTCTTATATAGGCGTTGCCGACCGCAGCGCCGTATTCTTCCTGTTTACATATTTCTGTATTTGAATACGCATGCCTATACGTTTCTCCGGCGCTTCAGTATATATGTACAACTGGAAGGACCATAGCCCTAATATAGGGATCTTTGATGTTACAGTTGTGCCTCTACTGGTCAAAACGTTGTGAAGGATGGAAATTGGGTTTCTAGAAACTAACAAGCGTCTGTTGATTTTGTGGGTGCAGTCATCATCAGCAGAAATCTGGGGGCCGAGATAATTGAGCATTGAAACTACGTTCATTGCTTCTCCTCCTATATGCCATGAAGTGGCATGTGAAGCTGCCATACTTTTCAGCGTGAGACCACCATTTGCACTGTCTTCCTTCAGCTTCAGTAAAAGAATATTTAACCTTTCTTCACTTTCTGCCATCAGGATGGTATCATCTGACTATTAAAGTTATTTACATTTATCCAAGCTATTTTAATTTCGGTGTCTTCAACATCTAACTTGGAATTCTCCATCATGTGCTCTGCATGCAGACTGAATAAATATGGTGACAATATGTAACCGTGCCGTACTGCTTTCTGAATCTTGACCCATTTAGTTCCTCAATATATGGTTGTCAGCGTAGCTTCTTGGTCAGGGTACAAATTCCGCATGAGGTAAATAAATTGATATGGTACTCTCATTTGAGTTTCAGAAGTGGTATCTCGTGAGGAACTTGGAACACGTACATATAAGCAAATAAAAGAAGTATTGATAGCCACAAACATGTATTGTCTTTTTATTTAAGTGTCTCAGTTGAGCAAACAGCGAACTGCGCAGTCATATTTCATGTTACACATTTATTTAGTTACACTTTTCAAATACTAACTACAACTGGTGAGGCTGGATGGTTTATTAAACTGTCTGCCTCTGGCAGCAATAGTGTGAGGACATACGGAATTCTGTTGTGTCTACATTGCACGCGTGGTATATCCATGCAATTGCTTTAGCCTGAAGGACTGTGATATAGAGACACGGTTATACACTGCCGACTATCAAAATCTGCAGCGATAGATGAAGTAATTAATGATATTATATTTATCGACTGTACACTGACCAGCCAGAATATTACGACCACTTACCTAATACACTAATATACATTACCGACGATCAAAATTTGAACACCAGGGAGAACATCAGTTAATAATATTTTACTTATTGAGTGTACACTGATTACCTACCCAATAGCCGTACGTCCACCTTTGGCACGGGTAACAGCGGCGACGGCCCGTTGCATGTAGTCAATGATGCCTTGGTAGGTCACTGGAGGGAGTTGTGACATGGCACATTATCTTGTTGAAAAATGCCACTGCCGTCAGAAAACACGAAGGGATGCACGTGGTCGGCAGTCGGTGTACCATACTCCTTGCCCATCATGATGCCGTGCACGAGGTCCACTGGACCCGTGGCTGCCCACGTGAATGTTCTCCAGAGCATAAAAGAGCCGTCGCCAGCTTGTCTCCGTCCCACAGTACAGGTATCATAGAACTGTTGCCCTGGAAGACGACGGATTCACGCTTTCTTATCGGAATGACGAAAAAGGTATCGGGATTCATCAGACCATGCAACGCTCTGCCACTGCACTAACGTCCAGTGCCGATGGTCACGTGCCCATTTGAGTCGTACAAGTTACAGGGTGTTTCAAAAATGACCGGTATATTTGAAACGGCAATAAAAACTAAACGAGCAGCGACAGAAATACACCGTTTATTGCAATATGCTTGGGACAACAGTACATTTTCAGGCAGACAAACTTTCGAAATTACAGTAGTTACAATTTTCAACAACAGATGGCGCTGCGGTCTGGGAAACTCTATAGTACGATATTTTCCACATATCCACCATGCGTAGCAATAATATGGCGTAGTCTCTGAATGAAATTACCCGAAACGTTTGACAACGTGTCTGGCGGAATGGCTTCACATGCAGATGAGATGTACTGCTTCAGATGTTCAATTGTTTCTGGATTCTGGCGGTACACCTGGTCTTTCAAGTGTCCCCACAGAAAGAAGTCACAGGGGTTAATGTCTGGCGAATAGGGAGGCCAATCCACGCCGCCTCCTGTATGTTCCGGATAACCCAAAGCAATCACACGATCATCGAAATATTCATTCAGGAAATTAAAGATGTCGGCCGTGCGATGTGGCCGGGCACCATCTTGCATAAACCACGAGGTGTTCGCAGTGTCGTCTAAGGCAGTTTGTACCGCCACAAATTCACGAAGAATGTCCAGATAGCGTGATGCAGTAATCGTTTCGGATCTAAAAAATGGGTTCAAATGGTTCAAATGGCTCTGAGCACTATGGGACTCAACTGCTGAGGTCATTAGTCCCCTAGAACTTAGAACTAGTTAAACCTAACTAACCTAAGGACATCACAAACATTCATGCCCGAGGCAGGATTCGAACCTGCGACCGTAGCGGTCCTGCGGTTCCAGACTGCAGCGCCTTTAACCGCACGGCCACTTCGGCCGGCTATAAAAGAAAAAAATGGGCCAATGATTCCTTTGGAAGAAATGGCGGCCCAGACCAGTACTTTTTGAGGATGCAGGGACGATGGGACTGCAACATGGGGCTTTTCGGTTCCCCATATGCGCCAGTTCTGTTTATTGACGAAGCCGTACAGGTAAAAATAAGCTTCGTCAGTAAACCAAATGCTGCCCACATGCATATCGCCGTCATCAATCCTGTGCACTATATCGTTTGCGAATGTCTCTCGTGCAGCAATGGTAGCGGCGCTGAGGGGTTGCCACGTTTGAATTTTGTATGGATAGAGGTGTAAACTCTGGCGCATGAGACGATACGTGGACGTTGGCGTCATTTGGACCGCAGCTGCAACACGGCGAACGGAAACCCGAGGCCGCTGTTGGATCACCTGCTGCACTAGCTGCGCGTTGCCCTCTGTGGTTGCTGTACGCGGTCGCCCTACCTTTCCAGCACATTCATCCGTCACGTTCCCAGTCCGTTGAAATTTTTCAAACAGATCCTTTATTGTATCGCTTTTCTGTCCTTTGGTTTCATTAAACCTCCGTTGAAAACTTCGTCTTGTTGCAAGAACACTGTGTTCTAGGCGGTGGAATTCCAACACCATAAAAATCCCCTGTTCTAAGGAATAAACCATGTTGTCTACAGCACACTTACACGTTGTGAACAGCACACGCTTACAGCAGAAAGAAGACATACAGAATGGCACACCCACAGACTGCGTTGTCTTCTATATCTTTCACATCACTTGCAGCTAGACACTGGACTCGCATTCGGAAGGACGACGGTTCAATCCCGCGTCCGGCCATCCTGATTTAGGTTTTACGTGATTTCCCTAAATCACTCCAGGCAAATGCCGGGATGGTTCCTCTGAAAGGGCACGGCCGACTTCCTTCCCCATCCTTCCCTATTCCGATGAGACCGATGACCACGCTGTCTGGTCTCCTTCCCCAAACCAACCAACCAACCAACCAACCAACCAACTTGCAGCGCCATCTGTTGTTGAAAATTGTAACTACTGTAATTTCGAAAGTTTGTCTGCCTGAAAATGTACTGTTGTCCCAAGCATATTGCAACAAACGGTGTATTTCTATCGCTGCTCGTTTAGTTTTTATTGCCGTTTCAAATATACCAGTCATTTTTTAAACACCCTGTACATGAGTTAACACTGACATATGCAAGGGTCGTCGGCTACGGAGGCCCTTCGCTAGTAACGCTCTCAGCACTATGTGTCAGAATCGCTTGTACTCTGCCCAGCATTAAAGTCTGATGTTAGTTCCGCCGCAGTTCGCCGCCTGTCCTGTTTCACTAGTCTGCCCAGACTACGACGTCCGACATCTGTAATGAGGGGTGGCCGCCCACCCGCACGACGCCTGGACGTATTTTTACCTTGATTTTCCCACGCGTTGAAGATACTCACCACAGCACGCCTCCAATACCCGAAAAGTTGTGCAGTTTTTTCTGAAATACTCGTGCCGAGCCTCCGGGCTATTACAATTGCCATTAGTCAAACTCAGATAGATCGTGTGCCTTCCCCATTCTGCACACGGAGAGTAAGCTCACTGATACTATGTGCACCGTGCGCGTGTGTGACTAGCAGTAATTTTTGCCAGGTAACGCTGTCCCTGGGACAGTTTTATATGGGTTTCCATCGACAGTAGGTCGGTGGTCATAATGTTCTGGGTGACCAGTGTACACACTACAGAAGGAAGAATACGTGACGAAGTTCGTAAGTGATTTGGGACTACAGAGGGTACAAAATTCAGTACACAGAGCTGCGACCTCTGGCAGTGACAATGACTAACACAACTAGGCACCATGTCAAACCAGTCTTAGAGGACAGATGCAGTCACGTCATTCCGTGCTGTTTCATATTTATGACAATGGCTGTGGCTGGTGTGTGTCACTCAGGTGTATACAGCTGAATGCCTCCTTTGCTGTACCCTCGCCAAAATTTACTACAGGTACCTCATTCTCTGCATTATTCGCCCAAGTTCTCTGCCTCTTATTATTTGTTGATCCCCCTTTATGGGGTTGGATTATGTGACAACGAACTCTGGGGCCATGACCGTGTTCTTATCTATGTGACTCAACTGCCTGGAGACGCTGGTTTGACGCAGCGAAACTTGTCATGAATAAGTCGTCACTTAACAGCTGTTTGCGGTTTATTCAAGTTCAGTTTACCATGAATTTCAACGGCTATGACTGCGCATATTACGAAGTTGTCTTTGACCAGAGATTTTCAGTGGTGAGGGATCTTGAGGACGTACTGGCCAGAACATCAATTCAACACTCTCTGTACTGAGGTAAGTCATGACAGAAAACATAACGTGTTATCCTCTGGAAAGATAACATCACAGAGATCTCGAAGATAGGGCACAGCCGCCAGCCTTAACGCATGATAAATGTAATGACTTCTGTCCAAATTACCGTTGTGTACTCCAATACCATCGTACATGCTGCTCGGTCAGTATGACAATGTCAGTATGACAATTGTTCTACTCGAACCCCCCACTCGCGTTACATTCATCGACATGCAGCATTCATAACTGGAACTTGTTGACGTGTTGCCACTCCTGCGTCCAGTGCACCATTTTGGTGCGCCTCTCTCTAATGCCTAGTTAAGCTAACACTATCCTACACGATTGAGCAAACAATATGTCGTTACTCTTCGGCGCTATTCGCATAGGTCGTTGAGATGCTGCATGGTGTTATGTATGACCTTCCTGAACCCGTCGATCTTGGGATCCCGACCAAAGAGAGCAGCAATATTGCGAAACGATAAACCGCAGTCTTAATGGGCCACGATAGTTCCGCCGTCGACTTCCGACACGTACCGCAAGACATTTCTTCTCCTTACACGAATCATAACACTATATTTTCAGAAACAACCAATATTCAAATGCGTTTCCTGAATAAGAAAACCGCTGCGTAATCTCTCTTTGCATACTGAATCTACAATGTGGTTACAATTAAATTTTTGCTGCTTGAGCCAGTACTGCCAACGGCCTTGTCGCAGTGGTAATCCCGGTTCCCGTCAGATCACCGAAGTTAAGCGATGTCGGGCTGGGCTAGCGCTTGGATGGGTGACCATCCGGTCTGCCAAGCTCTGCTGGCAAGCGGAGTGCACTCAGCCCTTGTGAGGCAAACTGAGGAACTACTTGATTGAGAAGTAGCGGCTCCGATCTCGGACACTGTCATAGCGCCGGGAGAGCGGTGTTCTGACCACACGCCCCTCCATATCCGCATCCAGTGACGCCTATGAGCTGAGGATGGTACGGCGGCCTTCATGCTCTGTTCGGGAGGAGTGCTTGAGCCAGTGTAGACTGAATACTATTTGCGGTATGGTTATCCGACTTAATGGGAATGATGTTCTGACTCTGGGCTGCAGGATTTGCGCTGTTAGTAGTGTTATTGCTGATACGACTAAGTAGGTTTGAAACACGATCTTCAGTGTGCATTACAGCTGCAAACAGTTAGCATGCGTCTGGACAAAGCGAGCAGGACTTTACTCGTAATAGAGCAATAGTACTGCTGCTCCCCGCGATTATCGACGCCTGAAAGGTATACGAAGAGGTCTTCTTTTCGCATCGGGTTTGAAGGACATGATTCGGAAGGTCGAATTAATTGGCGATTTGGGAATTGTTTCTGCAAGAGGTAGACGGACAATTACGTCATAATTTGTAGAAGAAGTCACCGTTGCCATGGCCGGGACTGCTGGACGCAGTGTGCGATCTTCAAGTAGTACAGGAGTTGTGTCACGAAAGATGAACGTTCAGGGTCCACCGTTGTTTCGGGCAGCAGTAGAACAATCTCTGCTGCGGTTCCAGGCTGTCGTGAATACAAACACTGAGCCTTGCTGATAACATGGAACGTAGACATTGCACGCAATTAAGAAACTTTACCGCTGTGTGTGGAAATTAAATTTTCCTTTCATTGATTTATTCGTTATGTGACCTTACAGGTGATACAGGGTAATGACATAAGCAAACAGAGGAAACTGAACAATGGACTGCCTCAAGGATCAGTTTCAGCACCAATGGTCTTTAATCTTTACATCTCTGACCTGCCTGAAACCATCTCAACGAATTTCAGAAATGCTGATGATATGACCCTAGCTATCCAAAGCAAGCAGTTAGAAGACACTGAAAACATCCTCACAACTGACCAAAACAAATTGCACGAGTATTTCACCAAATGGAGGCTAATACCAAATCCCACCAAGACTGAAGTCAGCTGTTTTCATCTGAATAACAGAATGGCGGGATATGAGCTGAAGGTTCATATGAATAACAGTCAACTGCGATATCAGCCATATCCAAAGTACCTGGGGGTCACTGTAGATAGGACATTATCCTTCAAAAGACATCCGGAGAATGTATCCAATAAAATAAGCTCACGGAACAGCCTCATTCAGAGGCTCTGCAGCACTAACTGGGGAGCAGCAGCAGACACACTACGAACCTCTGCACTCGCCTTGGTGTAATCTGCAGCCGAGTACTGTGCACTAGCGTGGTTAACCAGCAAGGATGTAAACAAAGTGGACACCCAGCTCAACGCTGCTATGAGAACCATAACTGTATGCATAAAGACTACTCGACTATATTGGCTTCCAACACTTAGTCACATAGCTCCACCCTCCCTGCGAAGACAGGAAGCTCTGATGAAGGAATACAGAAAAATAATGAATAACCCTCTACTTCCTAACCATGAAGATGTCCCAACTTTGGAAAGAACACGACTCCGCTCCAGAAATCCCCCTTTAAGACTGGCCCAACAACTGTCAGCAGCCTACTTCAGCATGGATACTAAATGGCACGACAGCTGGAGTGATAGTGCCTCCCCTGACAACCGTGAACTTATCTGTGCGTGAGAGACACCTAAGGGCTTTGAACTTCCACGACAGCTATGGAAAAGCCTAAACAGAATCCGAACAGGATATGGACTATGTGCACACAATCTACACAAGTGGGGAAAGCTACCGAGCCCTAGCTGTAACCGTGGGGCAACTAATCAAACAATACAGCACATCGCCCAGGACTGTGAATTAAGAGCCTACCAGGGTAGTCGGGCTGACTTCAACGCCACACCGCCCTGCCTCGAATGGATCACCAATTTGGACGTCAGAATTTGAAGACTTGTGTCACGCAAAATATCTGTGATGTTACTTTTTATTTTGTTTATGTATTATATTTTATCTGAATATGTATCCTTCACTTACGTATTTGATAGTGTATTTTACTATATAATTTCATAATGTAATAAGTGTAAACCATGTGTGTAGCGCCTTACGCTAAATAAATAAATGTCTTCAGCTTTTCATTACAAATGTTTTGAGAAAGTTCCAGTGTCCTACGGTCGTTTTTGACGGGCGCTCCCTCAAGTAACGAAAGTTTAATTATAACCACCCTGTATATGGCGTTAGTAACTATTATTTCGTGCGCCTGCGCTGAAATATGTATCGGAGCCTCTAGTGCACTTCCTCTAAACGTGACATCTGTTGAATGTCGATCCCGCGGGGTTGTGATTTTAAAGGAGAGCATTGTATAAAGAAAGAAGTCAGCATGACTGTGTTTTAAATCGAGAGAGCTTGCCTGCCAGAATCGGCTACTGCTCTTTCTCTTGCGACTGAAACCGCTGACTTCCGACTGCTATGGGGACAGCTTGAGAAATGATGTCCCCGGCGCAATGCGATCGCGACAGAGACTTGTGGCTATCGACCAGAGCAGAGCGGAGCGGCGCGGGCGGGCCGCATTCCTCGCAGCTGGCAGCTGGCAGCTGGCCGCGGGCTCCAAACGGCGGTGCCGCGCTCTGCGTGGCACGGCGGCCCGTGGCTGTGACCCACTGCCCCGAGCAGGCGGCGCGGCCTCACCTGCAGAGCATCCGTGTGGCGCTCTACAGAATTTTAAGGGCTTCATCGATTAATATGGACTTCGTCATTAAAGGCGAACAGAATCTTTAAGACCACAATTACACAGTTGGCAAATGATCTTAAATCTGAGCGCTTTGAGATGAGAAACTAACCGTTTTCAGCTTTTACAGAGTGCACAGAAATTCCCGTTACAAACTTCTAGGTCTGAATGGGTAAGTGATATTTTGAATAGGAGCCCATGTCCGGAAAAGTACCGTTTCCGTTCTACGACGGTTTTAATTCAGATGTCTAACTCATCCACTTCTGCTTGAGGCATTGAATTAGGCGTGACGCAGTACAGTTATTACGTAACAATTCGAAAGGAAACGTAACACCCATTTACCACTTAAGCACATTTGTTTGTACTAACGGTTAAACATTACGTGGCCGTGAGGTTCTAGGCACTGCAGTCTGGAACCGAGCGACCGTTGCGGTCGCAGGTTCGAATCCCGCCTCGGGCATGGATGTGTGTCATGTCCTTAGGTTAGTTAGGTTTAATTAGTCTAAGTTCTAGGCGACTGATGACCTCAGAAGCTAATTCGCATAGTAATATATCCGCCGTCCGCGGATAGGAAAATCCAAGAGTGTGAGTTATAGCGTTTTTATTTAAACTAGAGTCTTTCTTCAAAATTTACAGAACAATATTCGGGAGATAGGACTGATCCTCCAAGTCTACCAATAACTAAATCAGAGATTCTTTAAAACATAAACTGTCTGTAGTAACCATACAACTTCACCAAACCAAGCCCCGGACGTCTCGTGAAGAGCGGCGCGGAGTCCACGTTGCCGTCACCTGAGTCCGAGGGGGAGTAGAGGCCCTGCGATGATGGCTCCGGTACGCTGGCGGCGGTGGACGATGACGCGGTGGCTACGATGACACCAGTGGGCTCGCTCGGAGTGAACCGCCTCTCCAGGTTTTTTTTCTTTTCTTTATTGTTATTTTCAAACCTGTTAACAGGCAGGCCAGCAGCAGCATGCTACGCCGCTCTTTGGCCTCAGAGAACACACAAGATACAAATGAAGACATCGATAGAAAAAAACATGGTGGACATAGAAACGGAGACAAACACTTTTTAAAATACATGGAGCCGTTCACGGGCGTAGAGTCCAAGATAAAATTTGTTCAGACACATGGACAGAGACGAACAGTGTCACACGTGAACGTAGGTGCACAAAAACGAATAACACTGAAGCACTTAAGCACAAAACGACGACGCACACAGAACACGAGGCGTTGATCTTCGGCGAGCGAATGTTCACTAACCGTGTACGAGTCCGGCGACCTGCCAAGAGAGGAGGAGGGGGGGGGGGTGGGAGATGGAGTGGGGAGAGCAGATGCCAAAGGGGAGGGGACAGAGGGGGAAGGGAGGAAGGGGGAGGGGAAGCCTGGGGGAAGAGAGGAGGAGGGAGGGGACAGGGGTAAAGGAAAGAGAAGAGAAGGGAAGGGAAGGGAAGAGAAGGGAGGGAGGGTGCCTAAAGGAAAGGACACAGGAAGTGGGGGGGGGGGAGGATCAAAGTTGACAGGTGGGGTAGATGGAGGGGAGGAAGACATCATCAGGGAGGGGGAGCTGGCGGAAGCCACCATGGGAGAGGTTAAGGAGGATGGAGAGATGCAGACCGGGTGGGACATGGGAATACAGGCGCGGCAACGGGCGGGGATGGGAGAGGATGGGTCAAACAAGCGGATGAGGAGGATCGAGTTTGCGGGAGGTGTACAGGATCCATATCCTTTCAAGGAAGAGGAGGAGGTTGGGGAAGGGGATGAGATCGTACAGGATCCGCGAGGGGGAGGGGAGACGGATGCGATAGGTGAGGCGGAGAGCATGGCGTTCAAGGATTTGGAGGGATTTATAAAAGGTAGGGGGGCGGAGATCCAGGCCAGATGGGCGTAACAAAGGATAGGGCGGATGAGGGATTTACAGGTGTGGAGGATGGTGGAGGGGTCCAGACCCCACGTACGGCCGGAAAGGAGCTTGAGGAGACAGAGTCGGGAGCGTGCCTTGGCTTGGATTGTCCGGAGATGGGGAGTCCAGGAGAGGCGACGGTCGAGGGTGACGCCAAGGTACTTAAGGGTGGGAGTGAGGGTGATAGGACGGCGATAGATAGAAATCAAGGAGGCGGAAGGAAGGGGTGATTTTGCCTACAATGATCGCCTGGGTTTTGGAGGGATTGACCTTGAGCAACCACTGGTTGCACCAAGTGGTGAACCGGTCAAGATGGGATTGGAGAAGGTGTTGAGAGTGCTGCAGGGTGGGTGCAAGGGCAAGGAAGGCGGTGTCATTGGCAAACTGGAGGAGGTGGACGGGGGGTGACGGCGGCGGCATGTCCACCGTATACAAAAGGTACAGAAGATGGGAGAGGACGTAGCCTTGGGGCACACCAGCGGAGGGGAAAAGGTGTAGGAGTTGGTGTTATGGATGGTGACGTATGAAGGACGGTGGGAGAGAAAGGAGCCAATCAGACGGACGTAGTTAATGGGAAGGGCGAAGGTTTGGAGCTTGAAGAGGAGACCGGAATGCCATACGCGGTCATAAGCTCGTTCGAAGTCCAGGGAGAGGAAGATTGCGGAGCGACGGGAATTAAGCTGGTCGGAAAGGAGATGAGTGAGGTGAAGGAGAAGATCGTCGGAAGAGAAGGACGGCCGAAAGCCACACTGGGTAACAGGAAGGAGGCGGTGCTGGTGGAGATGCTGGTGGATGCGGCGGGTGAGGATACATTCCAGGACCTTGCTGAAGACCGAAGTAAGGCTGATGGGACGGTAGGAGGAGACGGCGGACGGCAGTTTGCCAGGTTTAAGGAACATCAGGATACGGGAGGTTTTCCACAGGTCAGGGTAGTAACCGGTGGACAGGACGACATTGTAGAGCCTGGCCAGGGTGGAGAGGAAAGAGACAGGAGCTTCACGAAGGTGACACGATCGTGACCAGGAGCGGTGTTGCGTTTCGTGCGGAGTGTAGCAATGAGATACTGTATAGTGATAGGGGCATTGAGTTCCGTGCGTGCAATGTTGTCCAAGTACTGGAAACCAGGAGCGAGGGGAAGGACACAGGTGTCAGTTCGATCGCAGACATCCAGGAAGAGGGAGTAATCGAACTGGGGATCATCGGGGATGGGAAAGGCATCGGAGAGGTAAGAGGCAAAGTGATTGGCCTTACTAAGGGAGTCAGGGAAGGGGTGATCATCATGGAGAAGAGGATAGTAGGGGGAGGGTTTAGTTCCAGTAAGGCGACGGAAGGCTGACCAGAACTTGGACGAGTTGATAGGGAGGGTAGCACTTAAATGGGTGCATGTCTGTCGCCAGTCCCGGCGTTTCTTAGCCGCGAGCAAATTACGAATGTGTCGCTGGAGTTGCCGGTGGCGTCGTAGTGTGTCCGGGTCATGCGTACGGAGGAAGGCAGGGTAGAGACGGCGGGATTTACGGAGGAGGACGGCCTGCGGGGGTAAGGTAGGACGGTGGGGGTGGATGGCGACAGTAGGGACATGGGCCTCCACGGCCTCAGACAAGGTCTGCTGGAGAAAGGAGGCGGCATGGGTTACATCGTCAGGGTGGAAAGGGTATATCAAGTAGGCATTCCAGTTGGCACGGGAATAGTCATGGATGTACTTAGGGGGAGGGTCATTACGAGGGTCAGGGCGGGGACGACGACCGTCTGAAATGGTGAGGAGGACAGGGAGATAGTCGCGACCAATAGGCACCAGGACATCCACCGTTATGGGGCCAAGGAGGTTAGGGGAGGAAAGGATAACATCGGGAGTGGAGTTGGATTCGGGACGGGTGTGCTGGGGGATGGGGATGAGGTCGCCTTGAAGGGAGGAGAGGAACCGATGCCACTGACGTAACTGGGCGGCGAAACGACTATGGATGTTGAGGTCGGCGGCGATCACGTAGGAGGAGAAGATACGGTCAATGTGGGAGAGGAAGTCGGAGGGAATAGGGGCATTAGGGCGGACATAGATGGTGGCGCAGGTAACGGTAAGGCCGGGGAAGAAGAGACTAAGGATCAGGTGTTCGGTGGGGTTGGGAAGGAGAGGTTGGAGCCGAACGGGGATCTGGCAGTGGTGACCAATGGCAACTCTGCCACGCGCAATCGGGAGGGGATTATCGGAGCGGTGGAGGAGGTGGGGCGAAGTGTGGACGGTGTGGTGGGGTAGGAGGAAGGTTTCATTGAGGAGAAAGACATCCACACAGTGGATGGCAAGGGTGTGCAGGAAGAAGTTCTTGTTGGCGGGAAGGGAGAGGATGTTGTTGAAAAGGATACGGCGCTGTCGCACCATGACAGGGATTTAAACGAGGGTGTCAAGACGGGAGAAGGTGAAATGGGCCTGGTTGTTGGAGTAGGTGGCGTACATTTAGAGTTGGAAAACGGAACGGGCGGCGAGGGAGATCTGTTGGAGGGTATGCGGGCACTGAAAAGGATGAACATTCTGAAGGACGATGGTGAGGAATCTGATGATGTCCTCAGTGGTAGGGGGTGGGCGAAGGGAATTACCGGGAGGGGTGAGGGCATCCAGAGGGCGGACAGGAACGGTGAATTCAGGAGTGGTAGGAAGGGGTTGGGCCTCACATTTCTGGGAGTAGGTAGGATGAGGGAGGTTACAGGTATTACAGGAGGGGGGGACTGGAGATTGGGGCACTGCCATAAAAAGTGGGCTTGCCTACAGTGACGGGAAGGTGGGGCCTCGCGGCACTCAGATGTCGGGTGTGCATTATACCGCAAGCACCTTTGGTAGCGGAGGGATTGAGGAGGGGAATGAGAGGGGTCAACTTTATAACGTTGGTTAAAATGGAGGGCACCCTCCTTCAGGAGACGGTTATGGAGGGGGCATGCTTGGAAAAGACCCGCACAAGGCGGGTGGGGCCGGCAGCATTGTGTATGCGACAAACCGCACGCACCTCCAGATGGGGATGTGCCTGAAGCTCCACCAACACCTCCACCTCCGTGATCGTCTGACTAAGCCGAGTGATCACGGCGGTGGGGGTTGGCGGGTGATGCGGGGGTTTGGGTTGGTGGGAGAGAGGCGGGGAAGGATCAGGGGTGAGGGAGGCATTAGGGCCAAAGTGGGTGACAGGGCTGCGGGAAAGGAGGTCTGTGTGGAGGGTAGGGCTGGGGGAGGAGATGAGCACCGAATCACGGCGAGGAGTGAGGAGGGAGATGGGGGCGCCAGGAAAATTCTGGCGAAGGAAGAGGGTGAGGTTCTGGGCTTCAAGAAGGGAGGGATCAGGACGGGAAAGGAGGTAGCGGTAGGAGGAGGGGGTAGAGGAGAAGGAGGGGGGGCAGAGACAGGCAGGGAGACATCCATGGCATCATGGGTGGGGAAGGGGGACGAGGCGGAGCCTTTTTGGGAGTAGAGGAGGGAGGGGTGCCACTGGGGCACTTGACGGAGGAGGTGTGGGGGGGGTTGGGAGCGACTGGAAGGTGGCGGGGAGTGGCAGGTCCCGGTGCTGGAGACGGCGCCGGAGATGGTGAGGGCGATGGCGAAGGCGACGGTGAAGACGATGACGATGAAGGCGAAGGGGAGAGTGGAGCATGGGCTGTAGCCCTCTGGGCGACCACCCGAGTGGGGGCCGCAGAAACGGAAGGAGCAGAGGAAGGGAGTGAAGGGATGGGATCAGAGGAGGCGCGGGAGGGAGGAACCGGGGATGGGGCGACAAATGGTGAGGGAGATGGGAGAGTGAGGAGTGGGGGGAGTGATGCGGCACACCACGTGATAGTGGTGGCGGCGGCGGAGTGGGACTTGTAAATGATGGCAGTTGTGGTGGCAGTAGTGGCGGTGGTGGGGGTCGACATTACAAGAAGGGGAAAAGCACAGGACAGGACAAAGAAGGCGAGGAGAAACACAGAGTAGAAGGGACCGAGAAACTACGATGGAGACTGGGGACGAAGCCCCACTCTGCTGTTGCTGGCGGGGGCGGCGACGCTATTGCTGCTGCTGTACGCTGGCTGCTGGTAGGAACCGCTGCTGGACGCTGGCTGCTGGCAGGAACCGCTGCTGGACGCTGGCTGCTGGCAGGAACCGCTGCTGGACGCTGGACGCTGGCTGCAGGCTGCTGGCTGCTTGCAGGAATGGGAACCGCTGATGGACGCTGGCAGGAACCGCTGCTGGCTGCCGACGGGGACCGCTGCTGGCTGCTGGCTGCTGGCTGCTGGCTGCTGGCTGGACTGCTGCACGTGGACGAGCTGGCGGGCACCTGTAACACCTATCGCTTCGATTGGTACCGTAATAGCATAATCGGAGGGCGGTATTCAAACGAATTACCGCCGGAGATGTGGCCTCTCCAGGCTCCTGCGCCAGCCTAAATACTGTTTGGCGCATGGATATGGCTGGCTCTACTTGCAGTCACGTGTCGAGCGGAAGGAAAGAGGTCCACGGCTGTAGCGAACTCTTGCGGCGCCGTGGACGCCTCCTGGTGGTCTCTGGGAAGCGTCTGTGTTTCCGGGACGACCTGCCAGGCTGACCCCTACTCAGTCCGGGGCCCGCTGTACCAGTCTGCTTCGCGGGAAGCGACAGTTGCAGGCGCTTAGTCTGGACACAGTACATAGTGCTCAGAGCCATTTGAAACATTACGTGTTTATATTGTCCGAAAACAAACTATACGTACAGAACTGTGCTGATGCATTACGACAGCGCTTCGATGTGGCGACCACCGACGTTGTTACAGACAGGAAGCATGTTATGGTACACATTCTCCATCCCGCCTGGTGTCTCTTCAATTTTTAGTGCACCGGCAGGAAATCGTACCAGCAGATCTTCCTCTATCTCTACAGGAGTCTCGTAATTCAAACTTTGAGTACGACATTAACTAACGCAAGCGACCGTCTGACGTAGTACACATCATCCTGTCTGTCATATTGCATGCCAGGACAAGAAACTCTAAGACTTTTCTCTTTCCCTCAGCAGACGTGGACGCGTTAGACATCTGAATTCAAACCGTCGTAGAACGGAATCGGCATGTTTCCAGACATGAGGTCCTATTCAAAAATTTATACCAATTCCCCTTCACAAGCAGACAAACCTTAGAAGCATGTGACCTAAATTTAGGAACGTGCTGTATATTGATTTTAAAAACTTACCTTTTCCAGCAGAAACTTAATCTTTTATAATAGCATCTCATACGTTAATAGAGAATCACCACTGTGTTTTGAGAGAAGTGTGGTACAAAAATTTTCAATACTTCAAATATCGTTCACATGCCAACTGAAAGCGTCATCGTGATTAAAAGGACCTTTATCCGTTAACAGCGTATGCCATAGGACTTCCGGCATTGCAGTACTGGATAATCTATTAACAAAATTAGATACTGAGCTAAAAATCATTGTTTGTGATATGGGTGTAGCGCAGGGTAGGCCGCGGCGAGCAGAACTTCATGTGTGTGCAATGTGCTGTATACGTGCGGTCTGGGCTATGCCTGTTTCGGCGCTACTCAGTACCTCTCGGCTTCATTTAGCAGCGCATGCGACACCATTTCTTCCGGCATTTGGTGGGGGGTCTTTCAGTCGCTACGACTTTCATCAGTTCGGGAGAATCATATAAAACAAGTTCACAGTTCCCGTGTCTGTTTGATACACAAAAAGAGGTAATCTAGCGACCTATGGTCACAAGCGTTTTAAAACGAATAGGAAGGATGAAAAGCCTCAATAACCTAGCATAATCGACGGGTACCGCAAAACAGCTACACAATAGCATTACGACACAACGTAAAAACAGCTTAAAGGCTTCATTCACGGTGAACGAGCGAAAAATTATGACAATCGACGGACAATTTGTACCGAATTAATTGTTGTGTACGTTAAAAATAACGAATAATATGCGGACCTCATATATTTCTGCTAAGTACTTCGATTAAGTCAAGGATCTAAAAAGATTTTTCGATTTAAGGCCCGCTACTGCTGAATTTCGGAAGGAAAATCGAGAGCAAGAATCAGAAATGTGCGAAAGGCTTTTTCTATTATGAAACGAAATAAATTACGATTACCTGGAAACCTGTGTGACAAAATTTTGCGAAATTGTCGTCTGCTTCTCTCCATACGTCTGCAGTTTGTGCCAGATATGAATTTTGTTATGTCTTCGAAAGTGCCAGAATTCTACACTAATAATAAAACTGTAAATATGTCATGACTGTACATTGTAAATATTTGCCAAAAACTGATTATGGGTGATATAGGAACTGTAAAAGAATACAATAAGACTATTTTAAAAATTTTTGTCTGCCTGTTTGTTTAAACACGCTAATTTCCATAACCACTGGACGAATTTTCATGGGATTGTCAGAGGCAACCAGAGCGTTACTTGGGGCAACATGTAGGCTATATTGCAGTAAACTCTGATCATGGAAGAAAAATGTATCTTAATTAAAAATTTGTCTTAATTTAAACGTATAGGAGTGTGCTCAACTTAGTAGTTGGGATGTTTACCTCAGCGACCGATCATTACAGCATAGTACGCCAAAAAACCAATAGATGGCGCTCTTAGGTTCATAGTGTACCCAAGAACCAATATACGTCGCTATTAGTTTTCTTACCTCAGAAGTAACTTCGGACGTTTACGGTAGTGTCAGAATTAAGCACCGCAATTTTATCTTTACGGATATAAGCTAACACTCAATTTACTTGACTAGAGTATAGGGATTTACTAATTTAACTTTATGTATTAAAAACCTAAAAAAAGTTGCTAAGCTTCTTTCGATAGGTATTATTCATATTTGACTTCTATGCTAGGAAAAGCGAATTTATTGAGTTTGCTTTGTGACTTGGGTGCCTACTTATTAGAAAATGGTTCAAATTGCTCTGAGCACTATGGGACTTAACTTCTGTGGTCATCAGTCCTCTAGAACTTAGAACTACTTAAACCTAACTAACCTAAGGACATCACTCACATCCATGCCCGAGGCAGGTTTCGAACCTGCGACCGTAGCAGTCGCGCGATACTTATTACATTTTCGTTTCGTTTATAAATAAAAATACTTGGGATATGGTCGACTTTTTCAATACACTACCAAGGCTAAAAGACTCAGGACTATGCAGCATCAAGAATCCAGCTAAGTCTGTGATGCAAATATTGATACAGGTTGAGAACATCAAGCTTTAACTCGCTCTTTCGAAACTCCTTCTCAAAGTGAAGTGCGCCGGCCGCTGTGGCCGAGTGGTTCTAGGCGCTTCAGCCCGGAACCGCGCTGCTGCTACGGTCGCAGGTTCGAATCGTGCATCGGGCATGGATGTGTGTAATGTCCTTAGGTTAGTTAGGTTTTAGTAGTTCTAAGTTCTAGGGGACTGATGACCTCAGATGTTAAGTCCCATAGTGCTCAGAGCCATTTGAACCATTTGATGAAAGTGAAGTGCGACGTTGACTCTGATCGAGAGTGTTATACATTATACCGCTCTCTCAATTAATATTAACAGGGCCTTCACATGCTCAGTATTTACTATGAAATACTAAGTGCTGCCGCGCGGGATTAGCCGAGCGGTCTAAGGCGCTACAGCCATGGACTGTACGGCTCGTCCCGGCGGAGGTTCGAGTCCTCCCACGGGTATGGGTGTGTGTGTTTGTCCTTAGGATAATTTACGTTAAGTAGTGTGTAAGCTTAGGGACTGATGACCTTAGTAGTTAAGTCACATAAGATTTCACACACATTTGAACATTTTTTTACTAAGTGTTGCGAAATAGTATTGAGCATCTGAAAGCTGTATTGACGGTTTGCGGAATATACTGAAGGAGATCACAGACCAATAAAAACATTTACTCTGGTTGAGTATATTGCCCAACATACTCTACAGCATAGGGGCGACATTGCGCAATCTGTTGTACCAGGTAAGGGTGATAATGCACAATACACGGAAGTTTACGCCAAGACCGTGCGAATTTCAGTTCTCCCCGCACAAATTTTAACAAATAACTGAAAAAGTAAATGACAAAAGTTCTGGAAGTGCACTTTCAGTATGGCATTGACGGCCGGGTGTCCTCACCTGGGGAAGTTCGGCGGCAAGGGAATTGCAAGTCATTTCATTTTCAGTTGATGCCACACTGGGTGACTTGCCTGTCGATCATGATAAAGTGATGAGGACAGCAGAACACCCCAGTCCCCGAGCGGAGAAAATCTTCATAATCTTCGAGCCCGCTGGGAATCGCCCCTGGGTCCGTTGCTTGGCAGTCAGACGCACTGACCACTCAGCTTAGGAGGCTGACCATGCGCTGGGGGATGTCTATTTAATAGGTCCTTTGGGAAATTAAGTTCCTGATTGTTTAGCAAACGCCAGGTACCTCGTTGTCCATAATAACAGAGCAAACTGAATATCATGGTGTCATGACAGTGAGTAGAAACTTTTATTTTACCTGTAGTAGGTTTCAGAATTAGAAAATAAGACTAAGACCAGTTCAGCTGTCCAGTAGTCACATTTATTTTTTTCCCTGCGACAGTACTCACAGCACAGGCATGTGATTACGTAGGCCTTCAACCAGTAATCAGTGAATAATATTTTATTTCCTTTACAATACTTGTTACAGTAGATAAATAAATAGAAAAAAGTACTCATCTGCAATAAATTACACCCTCGTTTAATCTGTAATTAGTTGCTGTTGTGGTTCACGAATCTTCGGTGCCCTGAATGGGGCACTGTCCCACTGAAATGTTTGCTAGAAGCTTTCAGACTTGTTTTTCCGGTCCTGCACAATTTCTGCTCGTCCTTTGCAAGGCAAGAAACTCACTCGCAGAACATCAGTTCCACATAGTCGAGCGCCGACATGTTCGTTACATAGACATGGTTCTAACAGACTCACCTCAGACACAAATATTGTGCGATAATGTTGTGCCGTTCTTGGCTAAAAAATGGTTCAAATGGCTCTAAGCACAATGCGACTTAACGTCTGAGGTTATCAGTCCCCTAGACTTAGAACTACGTAAACCTAACTAACCTAAGGACATCGCACACATCCATGCCAAAGGCAGGATTCGAACCTGATGCCGTAGCAGCCGCGTGGTTCCGGACCGAAGCTTCTAGAACAGCTCGGTCACAGCGGCCGGCCCGTTCTTGGCCTAGCACTTTCATGCAACATGTTGACACACTCTTATTGCGCAATAAGTAGTGAGCGTTTGACAGCCCCTTCACAAACAAATCATCCGGCCATGGATGCTTAGCACAACACGTGCAAAGCCAGGGCAGGTCACTAATAAATAAATAATACTGAAAATATGTTTTCCTTGTGAGTTATGTTGTTGAAAAATATGAAATCAAGACGCACGTGTTCAGTGCTCCTTGCGCGACTGCTTTGTCGTCTAATGTGGCACGTACGCAGTTTCCCCATCATCCCACTTACACAGCAATGTGTCGTAGTGGGGGACGTGTGCAGTCAGGCGAGACAGAGCCTCCCGCTTGCGAGAAAACTCCACACGCATGCGGAGTTTTCGGCCATCCCCCGTGTAACAGCTACCTCAGTTACTGTCACTGGTGTAATAGCTGATTCAAATCGCTCTTCCTCCTCCCAAAGGTCTTCTTGAAACAGTGGGTTTCATACGCAAGTTGATAGATGCTCATTGTTGAATCTCTTTCCACTCAACTCAAAACTACCTTTTTCAAGCTGTCTTGCGCAAATAACGCTTTATCAAGAACATTGGCCTGCTCTTTGTGATTTGAACAATTCTGTTTTTTTACAAAAACGTCTATACACGATGATAAACTTCTTCCAGTTTGTATGATTCCTGTTTTTAAACATTTGTCTGTACAATATTTTGGCTTTCCTGGTACCAAACCATTCTGTATCATACCTTAGATAAATATCTGCAAATACCTGTGACGTCACAGATACAATCAATACTCGACAACCAATCATGAGACGTAAATAGTGATAAACTCGCGACGGAGTCATTGGAGAAAAAGTTCTTGGTTAATTTGTACCGTCAAATTTTGAATAAGATCCCAAGCGTTCGACGACGGACTCCATAACTGTCGCCAGGGGACGAGTCTCACTGTTGTGAAACTGGCGAGGCTCCCAGTATTACGTTCGGGGCACGGCATGTGATCGGCTAGATTACGTCGCGTCGGTGGTAGTTTACTGCGTGGTATGAGTTGTGGCACTGCAGGCGACGCTGCACTGCGACAACAGACGTGATCTACGGACGCGCCTCACCATCCGCCATCTCCGTAAAGTCGTTTGACAAATCAGATGCCGTCCTCGCAAGTTTCACCACAGTCACACTTAGCACCGGACGACGATGATGAGTCAGTCATCGAAAGCTTGGGATTTTATCTGAATTCGACACGGAAAGTTAACGGAGAATTTTTGATGCAGCTATAAGCTCCAGGACTTACACATCACAGACGATTGTGAATTCAAGGTAGCACTACCAACAACCATGCGGCAGTCAATTGTTTTTATTTAATGAAAGTGTTTTATAAACACCTTTCCAAACAAGAAAGGAATATTGGCTTATTACTGAAATATTACATAGTATCCTCGGTGTACGTTCAAGTCTCTGAATATGCATCCCTGCCAGAGAGGGTAAATTTAAAAATTTACACTCTTTGTCGGACGAGGTAAGCTGAAACTACTTACTGTAATCACCTACCCGGCACACTAGTATTACGAAGCTGCTTCCTCAGAAAACTCGTCCGTTACTTCGACCTGGACTTACAGGAGCTTGGCTATATCGAATTATAAATGCTGCAAATAATATTATTCCGATTATTATTCAACTTCAGGCTGCCCTGCCCACATAGTTCCTTTAACAACGTCCATAACGAATCAATAAGCTGCAAGCAAAATCTATCCCCATAACAATTAGCGTGGCGAGTGATATAAAACTTCTAACAGTTCGTAAAATAATTGTTCGCCGAACAGAGTAACCAAGAGAAAACAAGTCTATCCACTAGTAGGTTATTTTAGCCATGCACAAATGTCTTCATTGACAAAGAAAGACATTTCAATGTCCAAAGAATTTAAGATGCAACACAATTAAACGACTCACAAAGTAGATGATACATGACTCTATGTACTACTGTAGCATTACTACAAAATATCGATGTAGTGGCACTAGGTTCCGTAGCTTTCCACAGTACAACTATACGTCGGTGGCCTGATATGGCAGTGCCGCAGCAAACTCCCATGCAGCTAGGCACCACCTCTTTTACACTATCTATTGACTCTGCCAGACCGCCACTGGCTCTCTGACTGTGATGTTTAAATCCCGTTCTATTATTCCTATGAATGCATTCATCATAAATATGGAGCGTCAGACTTGGCTCCAGGATACGGTCAGCAGCGAAGCTCGTTATTCTCTGCAGTGTTTTGAAGAACAGCCCAGAAATACTGCTTGGACTGCACCTTCGCATCCGATTCCAGCACCGTTCACCTACTAAGCAATCTACTTCGATTATTTGTGTAAGTCCCTACTCAAAGAACAATTTGAATGATGCTCAGATTTCTTACTTTCTAAAGACACGCATATGTTTTTACTTACTGCGCCTCATCAAGCTTTGCGTTGAGTAAATACTTAAAAACATCATGCCTGCAGGTTTCTAGGTACATAGTTTTCAGATATACAGATTTTAGCTGACTATGATGATAAGATGCACAAAATTATTGTACTCTATGCAAAAAGAATAGTGAAATTCCCTGGTTTGTGTCAATATTTCGAAAAAATACATCGGGCAAACATAGGGTTGTATTTGGCAATACTGCGTGGAACACATTGGATTCGTATGTCGGGACCACAAAGTTAAGGCAGTAGTGGCAGAACGCAGCCTCAACAAAGTGCATACGGTCGAATTTGAAAAAGGAAAAAAAAAATGTTGTCCGTGCTAGTAGCTTTTCGTAGAGCGTTATTGAAGAATCAGTTGAGAGAAGGCTCCCCAAAAGTTAAGGGGCCTACCAGTGAACTTCGGCAAGGGACCCTACTCTAGCAGCTAAACAACGAGACCGAACCCAACAGTTGACGATTCACAAGCGTGGGCAAAATTGAATCTGCCGAGAGTCGAAGAACGGTCCGACTCCCTACTGGGGGGAGGCAGTTGCCTTGTATGTATGCAAGGAATCCCAGGAATAATGCACAATATTCAGGGATCTGACAGGAACGATGATTCGAAGCAACAAAAGTCTAGTAAACATGGGATCTAAAATTCGTACCTTAAGAACTATGAGCATTTCTTCATCTTCGATATTGTCAAACAAATTTCTTCAACTGCAAGCTCTTTACTTTCCGTATTTTGGAAAGAGTTAGTATGGACCAAAATAGAAAAAAATCTAGTTATCATTGGTTATAAAATGCGTACCTAACGAACTAAGACCACCTGGTCACTAAAAGAGATGTGTTTAAGAGTAGCAAAGATGAATAAGTGCTTTTAGCTCTTAAGGTATGCACTTGAGACCCCATGTTTACTGGATATTTTTCTCTTGTTTTGGTCCATGCTACCATCTATCAGAATTTGGAAAGCAAACAGCCCGTTGCAAAAGAGATTTGCTTCACAGTTTGGAAGATGAATAAGTGCTCACAGCTCTTAATGAATACATTTTAGGGCCCATATTTACTGAACTTGACCGTTCCTCATGGAACCCCTGTATATGGGACGCATGTGTGAGACAATGAGTGTGACACCCATCGAAACGTTGCGGAATTTCAAAGCAGTCACGAGGATAGAAGCGCGAGAAAATTTCACACTAAGAATTCCTACAATCACATCGGAGAATCTCCATATATAAAATATGATTCTTACATCTACAGTTAGATTGCTAATTTAGTACTTTTAAGCCACATGTGAGTTTGAACCGGTAAGAAAGACCCGTTTCAATATTATTTTTAACTGATTTAGGATAACCGCGAGAAACTTAAATGTAATAATCACACTGGTATTTGAAGCCTGATCCTTTCAAATACGCGACCAGTGTTTTTTCCTCGTTGTTACCTCGTTCGGAGCAGCATTCACCTACTTCATTAAATGCTTATTATAATTCTCTGTCCGCTTATGAAGTTTTTCACACTCGTCTTATAACTTGGGTTGTGTGTTACTCATAATTCATTTGCATTTTTTCAGCGTTTTTATAGTCCTTAATCATGGCTGTAGCTGTTGACTATGTATTGTAACTACTATCTGTATTACTGTCTACTTCGGCATTATCAGTTATTGGCATTATTACTATTATTATTATTATTATTATTATTATTATTATTATTATTATCTACGCACAACTACTATGAGATTCCAGTGAAATAACCCATGACCGTCTGTATGGCTATGTACTACTGTCAACAGTCATGATTTCAGTTCCTTTAAATTTTCATGTTTACCGCTAACGTCACTGGCGAAAACAAGAAATTAGAGCTGCTCACGTTTCATCCACTTACGTGTAACAGTAAACACTGATAACTTTAACCGTTCGATCACTAAGGAGTAATAAACACTATGGTGAAGTATTGTGCTCTAGGAAGGCCAAATCTCTGTTGTAGTTTATTGGCTTTGTTTCTTCCACAAGGATGTTAGAATATATTTAAACTGTCCTCACGTTGATTAACCGATGATGATATCTTGAAGATTACTCTGCTTACTCAATACGTTTTGAGACATTTAATATCAGAAAAAGGGCTGCAAGTCATTTTTCCATTCGAGAAATAGTATTTGATCTTTAGTGATCCTTCCACTCAAATGTCAGATTCCAGTATCTGTATAATACCAGATGCACATCTAGGAATACCTCCTTCCATTGGCCTTTCGTAAGAGCTGACAATATCGCCCTTGCGACCTTTCGCTGAAGCTGCCCCGTAAAGGCCGCAGAAGCCACGAAACCGTAATTTTCAAACGTCTGTGTTTGCAATTCGCAAACTGACACCCACATAATATTCGGTGCTTGCCAGTATTGATTCCATCCTTTTGTGGTTACATTTACGAATACTATTCGTGCAGAACAACTTCCTGCGCTCTTTTTCGCAGTCCTGTCTTTACGATGTACCAACGTGTTTAACCCTGGCATTACCATGGTGAGGGGTACTTATTTCTCTCCCTTCGAAAATATTGTAATCTAGTCACGTACTTTATATTTTAAAATGTTGAAAGAATATTATTGTTTTTAATACTTTCTTATGACAGATTCCGTATATTTTTGAATTTTACAGTGAAAAGTAACCGATAAACTTAAGTCTCAGTAGTGAATGTGACTTCTCGCAATAACTGTCATATTCCCATTTTCAAGCTCAGGTTCGTCCTTACACATCTACACAACTTTAAAAATTACGTTGTGAATAAAACTCACCAACAATGAACTCATTTTTTAAAATTATTTTGTGGTGGGCACAAAATTCTCCACCCACCTCCCCTCTAGGTAGTATGCGTTATTGAAAATGCGTTGGTATTGCGAGAGTTAATCTATAGGCTGTCATCAAGAACAATGACACAACGACGATAAGCGTTTTTGACAGATAAACTACACTTGTTATAACTGAAGAATAAAACGGTTAATACGGCCAATAATCGGCTAATTTTCGTAAATAAATCAAAAGACTGAGGGCTCTAAAATGTTTATGTTGTGTTTACCACTTATTTATGAAAATTAGCTGATTATTGGCCATATTATCCGTTTTACTCTTCACATTTAACAAGCATAATTTACCTATCAAAAACCTTCCACATTCAGTTGGGTTCTCCAATAAATTTCATAAATTTCAGCTCGCAATAGCCAGTACTCCATTCAAGAATCACAAGAGGAGGAGGTACAATTGGAAATGGCCGGGAGATACAGGAATGGTTAGGCAGAGATTCCGAAATCGGATACTGGATTGTAAGGGCTGCCCAGGAACAGATGTAGTCTCAGATCACAATGTAGTACTGATGAAGAGTAGGCTGAAGAGATTAGTCAGGAAGAATCAATACGCAAAGAAGTGGGATACGAAAGTACGCTTGAAGCCATACGGAATAGATCAGTAGCCAGTACAGTTGAAGAGGAATGGACATCTCTTTAAAAGGGCAGTCACAGAAGTTGGATAGAAAGACATTCGTACAAAGTAACTGCGAAGAAACGATGGATAACACAAGAAATACTTCAGTTGATCGATGAATGAATGAATTACAAAAATGTTTCGGGAAATTCAGGAATACAGAAAAACAAGTCACCTAGAAATGAAATAAATAGGAAGTGCAGGGAAGCTAAGACGAAATGGCTGCATGAAAAATGTGAAGAAATCGAAAAAGAAATCATTGTCAGAAGGATTGACTCAGCATATAGAAAAGTCAAAAGAACCTTCGGTGAAAATAAAAGCAAGGGTGGTAACATTAAGAATGCAATGGCAAATGCACTTTTAAATGCGGAGTAGAGAGCGGATAAGCGGGAGGGGTACACTGAAGGCCTGTGTGAGGGGGGAAGACTTGTCGAATCACGTAACAGGAGAGGAAACAGGAGTCGAGATAGAAGAGATGGAGGATCCAGTACTAGAATCGGAAGAGATCTGGAAGGCTAACGATCGAATAAAGCAGAAAAGATAGATAACATTTCGTCAGAATTTCTAAAATCATTGGGGAAAGTGACAAGGAAATGACTATTCACGTTGGTGTGTAGGATGTATGAATCTGGTGACATACCACCTGACTTTCGGAGAAACTTCATCGTCACAATTCCGAATACCATGTAACACTATTATCGATACTACCTACTATGGTCTTATCTAACTTCTTCTTATTTCGTTCTTACTTAATGTGATTTATGCATAACCATGCTCTTTGATGTAACATCGATGTAGATGTCTTATTAATTGTAATAATCATTGGATGTAATTTCAAAACTAATATGCTGTAAAAGAATGTAAAAGTTAAAAATTTAATTGTAATACTGGTTCATGCATAATGAAAGTAGATTTGTAATCATGTAAAATTTGGAAGGAAGTCCCACTGCAACGGAACTTGCTAGGAGGGAATAGGAAAGGTGGATCTGGCGGTCGAACTGCGAAGCTCCTATGTGGCATGAAACAGTCAATTTCTAGCAGACAAAGGATGGACATCGTGTGAACTGAAAGAGGCGAGAAGAGCTGCAAGATTATATAATATAGCCTCGAATGCGGAAGTAATTCGGCTTATTATTCGTGGCATACTTTATTTAACTTCGGCTATGGAAATCGGTAGCTAAGGAAAGAATTTTCAGAGCTGGTTGCACGGGAAGAACCATGGATACTTTGGCCACTTCTTTTGAATAGCACAGGGGATCGACGATGCCATCACCTTCATCTCAAATTCTTGGTTGAGTACTGTATAACTGCGTGAACTAGTTATGTGGTTTCGTTTTCAATAATAGTTTTGTGTTCTGTATGCGTTGAGCCACCGTATTTTATTCTTAGTCGTTTACCTGAACATAGTCCTATTGCGAGTGCTACGGTAAATCCTAGTATCCTATTTTATGTAACTGAAAAGCAGTTACCTTCATAACAAAAGTTAATGAGCTATGTGGAATTTTAAAGTACATAATTATTTTGTGAGTATAAGATTTGAAATTCTCCACATAGATTTCATAAATTGACAGTCAAAGTTTCATCAAAATACAGTTACTAAGAGATGATTTAAAGTGTTCAGTCCAAAGATTTTTCTTATTGAAACAATAAAGTTTACAATTTAATGTTTTATGTAGTTAACGGTGTTTACCATTTTGTATTGTGAGTAAAGTGTTCAGCCTCGATCTGAGTCTAACGATAGATTAGTTTCCGGATCTCGATGCTAATAGTTGACCCAGATTTAAAACTCATATTACAATAACATCGATCAAGAGTAAGCAACAGGCTACAAATATTCAGATTACATTCGATCCAGGAATCACATTTTCCATTTGTGCTAAATAAAATAAGGTAGTGAATATTCCTTGAGAATGCAAATAATAATCAGTAACAAAAGAGAAAATTACTTTGTAACTATTTCAATAGTAGTATTTTTCTATAATTAAACTGGCAAAAGAACCTCTCGTCCAAGCCCATACTGCTGCACCATTAGCAATCATTTACCTATAATTATCGTTATCTTCCTACTGTAATGTATATTCAGAGCCAGTTGTTGCCTAAACGTATTAATACCCCTCTTGTGTAGTTCATTTCAAATCCCTCGTTCATTACTTAATAAACTGTGCTGCTGTCTCGTTTCTCATCAACAAAACAGAAGTTTAGTATCAAGTACAGTCAATCCCAATAGTTACCTTGCTCTCTGAACCAAGCTAGCTAGTACTGTGTACAATTTTGCCTAATTATGCTGGCGATCGTTTCATTCTATGTATTACAGTTTACTTGATTACTAACAGAACTTTGGTTTTATTAGCGTTTGTTTTGCTATTGTTTCCTCTCAATAGCAATCTTTCCAGAATCGAAAAACAGTCCGATATCGTCTCATTGCACACAACCACGATCACAAAATAAAAATTCTTTCACAGGAATAACATTATTGGTATCTTACCAATTTGATAATAGCCGATAATGTTATAACGGCAACAGCCGACAAGAGTGGTAATAATCGCACAATCAGCTTAACGTATCAAGCATCCAAGTTGCTGACAAGAATAATATACAGAAGAATGGAAAAGAGAATTGGGGATGTGTTATATGACGACCAGTCTAGTTTTAGGAAAGGTAAAGGCACCAGAGAGGCAATTCTAACGTTGCAGTTTATAATGGAAGCAAGACTGATGAAAAACCAAAACATGTTTATAGCACTTGTCGACCTCGAGAATGCGTTCGACAGTGTCAAATGGTGGAAGATGTTCTAAATTCTCATAAATGTGGGTGTAAGCTATAGGGAAAGATGAGCAATACACAATATCTACAAGAACCAAGAGGGCATAATAAGTGTGGGACACGAAAAACGAAATGGTCTGATTAAAAAGGGTGTAAAATGATGTAGTCTTTCGCCCATACTGTTCATTCTACACATTGAAGAAACAGTTACGGAAATAAAGGAAAGGTTCAAGAGTGGAATCAAAATTCAAGGTGAAAGGAAAAAAATTACCATTGACGGAGAGAGCAAGGAGGACATCAAAAGCAGACTAGCACTGGCAAAAAAGGGTATTCCTGGCTAAGAGACGTTTACTAGTATAGCACTGTACATTAGTAAAATACGGACTGCGGGAAAACCAGAACAGAAAAGAATCGAAGCATTTGAGGCCTGTTGCTACAGACTAATATTGAAAACTAGGTGGACCAGGAAGGTAAGGAATGAAGAGTTTCTCGAAAGAATCGTCGAAGAAAGGAATACATGGAAAACGCAGACAGAAGAGGGGACAGGATGATTGGTCATCTGTTAAGGCATCATGGAATAACTTCCATGGTACTAGATGGAGATATAGAAGGTAAAAATTGTAGAGGAGGACAGAAATGGAACAGACCGAGCAAAGAATTGAGGACGTAGGTTACAGTTGCTCCTCTGAGATGAAAAGGTTGACACAGGAACGAAAATTAAACTAGAAATGTTAGATCGTGAAATTTATTACCGTTATTTCGGCTTCTTCATTCCTTTGTATCTCCGTTTAGTATTTTCATCTTCAAAAGCTGAAAATCATAGTCAGTAATTGATTTATATCTGTACCACAAAAATTTTTTAATGAATCATCGAGCACCATATAAATTTTTTCATCATATCTAGTACTTAAATATCCACGCCTATAATGTCGTACATCACTAATTTTTAAGTAATATGACTTCACTTTACTTTTCAGCAACAATTTTTTTTAAAAACTGCGAAACAGCTCCCATATTGCTCTACATACAACTTGTGTGTTTTGGGCCACTCCTCTGACCCTATGTATACAACGCTGCATGGAGATAGCTCCAGAATTAACTGAAGCACTCCAGTTTTGGAACGTTATTAAGTGTATAGGCTAGAGTGTTGGTTGTTTTAGCCAAACGTGCAGCACTTTGTACACATTACGTTATAGTGACCTCCGGTAATGTACACTCCACTCAGTTGACGTATGTAGTGGAGTTTACCTGAAGTAAAGAGTCTGAACATTGTGTATGTTACGGCCAAAGCGCGAAGACCAGCCAGATCGCAAATTGGCCGGTCATTTCGCATTTTGCCGGAGAGGATTGGCCAAAGTCCGATTACCTGAAAGAATCGGCGTACATCCTACTTTGCCCTGCCATATCGCGAACTGGTTGGAGATTCCTGGCCAAAACGCCATGTGATTGCAGATACATCGGGAAATCCCTGGCTAAATCGTACTGCATGCTGTTATAAGGCCACAACGTGAGGCAGGCAGCACTTCTCTCTTCTTTACACTGAAATTTAATTGTCCTTCATATATCTTAAACAAAATACTTAATGAAATTTTGGAAGTATTTTATATTTTTGAAGCAAATTTCTGCATAAATAATAGTTAAGAATTAGCAACAACAATTAATAACATGGATATTCCACCTGGGGCTTGATTTCCTTTACTCAATATAAAAAACTTAAAAACCAACCTTCCAATAAGATAAACTATAAACATTATTAAGAACAATCTCCAAGGCATCGAATAATGAATTGTAATGAAATTGCAGAGTGTGTCAATCTGCTAGAAATTACCTTAAGTTCTGAGTGTTTTACATTTAACGATACTTTCTACATACAAAATTGTTGCTTAGCCATTGGGACTTTATTGGCTGGTACTATGTCCTACGCCTTTGTCAATTACACTCCTGGAAATGGAAAAAAGAACACATTGACACCGGTGTGTCAGACCCACCATACTTGCTCCGGACACTGCGAGAGGGCTGTACAAGCAATGATCACACGCACGGCACAGCGGACACACCAGGAACCGCGGTGTTGGCCGTCGAATGGCGCTAGCTGCGCAGCATTTGTGCACCGCCGCCGTCAGTGTCAGCCAGTTTGACGTGGCATACGGAGCTCCATCGCAGTCTTTAACACTGGTAGCATGCCGCGACAGCGTGGACGTGAACCGTATGTGCAGTTGACGGACTTTGAGCGAGGGCGTATAGTCGGCATGCGGGAGGCCGGGTGGACGTACCGCCGAATTGCTCAACACGTGGGGCGTGAGGTCTCCACAGTACATCGATGTTGTCGCCAGTGGTCGGCGGAAGGTGCACGTGCCCGTCGACCTGGGACCGGACCGCAGCGACGCACGGATGCACGCCAAGACCGTAGGATCCTACACAGTGCCGTAGGGGACCGCACCGCCACTTCCCAGCAAATTAGGGACACTGTTGCTCCTGGGGTATCGGCGAGGACCATTCGCAACCGTCTCCATGAAGCTGGGCTACGGTCCCGCACACCATTAGGCCGTCTTCCGCTCACGCCCCAACATCGTGCAGCCCGCCTCCAGTGGTGTCGCGACAGGCGTGAATGGAGGGACGAATGGAGACGTGTCGTCTTCAGCGATGAGAGTCGCTTCTGCCTTGGTGCCAATGATGGTCGTATGCGTGTTTGGCGCCGTGCAGGTGAGCACCCCAATCAGGACTGCATACGACCGAGGCACACAGGGCCAACACCCGGCATCATGGTGTGGGGAGCGATCTCCTACACTGGCCGTACAACACTGGTGATCGTCGAGGGGACACTGAATAGTGCACGGTACATCCAAACCGTCATCGAACCCATCGTTCTACCATTCCTAGACCGGCAAGGGAACTTGCTGTTCCAACAGGACAATGCACGTCCGCATGTATCCCGTGCCACCCAACGTGCTCTAGAAGGTGTGAGTCAACTACCCTGGCCAGCAAGATCTCCGGATCTGTCCCCCATTGAGCATGTTTGGGACTGGATGAAGCGTCGTCTCACGCGGTCTGCACGTCCAGCACGAACGCTGGTCCAACTGAGGCGCCAGGTGGAAATGGCATGGCAAGCCGTTCCACAGGACTACATCCAGCATCTCTACGATCGTCTCCATGGGAGAATAGCAGCCTGCATTGCTGCGAAAGGTGGATATACACTGTACTAGTGCCGAAATTGTGCATGCTCTGTTGCCTGTGTCTATGTGCCTGTGGTTCTGTCAGTGTGATCATGTGATGTATCTGACCCCAGGAATGTGTCAATAAAGTTTCCCCTTCCTGGGACAATGAATTCATGTTGTTCTTATTTCTATTTCCAGGAGTGTATATTGAAACAAATTTTTTTATTGAGAACCCATAAATATATATTTAAGTAATTTATTACAAGTTTTACATAGACGCCACTTTACTATTATGTGATAGCTCTGAAGAAGACATTAATAGTGTCATGAATTCTTTGAATGATTTAAACCCAAAATTAAAGTTCACAGTTGAGCATGAAAAAGAAAGAACCATCAATTTCTTAGACTGAACTATTTCTTATAACAATGGTAAACTTGCATTTTCTATTTTTAGGAAACCAACTATGACTGATGTCATCATTACTGCCAGTTCATGTCATCACGCAAAATATAGTATAGCATTTCTCTCATCAAGGCTAAACAGGATAATTAAACAAACTTTATCTGCTGAAAAGGCACAAAAAGAATTATTTATTCTAAAACAAATTGCGTTCAACAATGACTATGATCCATGTATCATTGACAATACGTTTAAAAAAATTCGATTACAACAGCCACAATCACCCACGAAACAAGTTTTTTCAAAACTTACATACATGGGGACGATATCTGAGAGGTTGAAGAAACTATTTAGAAACTGTGTTATAACTCTCGCTTTTTTGACTACAGGTAAGCTTTTGAATAAACTCAAGTGTGTGATTGGCAATACTGATAATCGCCAGTGTAGGTCATGAGTTCATAAATTAACTTGCACTGACTATGACAAAATATATATCGGCCTAACTGGGTGTAGTTTTACGACACCATTCAAAGCACATATGTCGCATACAGCACATAGTAAAACAGTCTCAGGACATCTCTGAATTCAAATAAACACTCAGAAGGAGATATCATGAATAACCTCAAAATTCTGCATAGTGTTCAAAATGTTTGCTCCTGAACACTATGCAGACATCAGAAATCTTTGTGCATTTCACAAATAATTTGCCAACCCCGTTGAACGAACAGATGGATTTCTGAGTAAAAGCTTTCTTCAAGCTTTTTTAAGACATCACTTAAATGGAGAATTGCTTTTCTGTTTTAACTTAGTTACAATTTAATTTTCATTTTGTAAATTAAAATCTGATGTGAGATAGATCCATATAATTATGATGTTGTGGAGTTATTAACAAAATGTTGACATGAGTGACGACTTTAGGATTTTTTCCAGTTACATTCATTGTCCATACACTCTTTTATCAGAAGATTTTATACGCTGACGTAATTTATCGAAAAATAACGGTTTATGGGTCTGCAAGTAAATAGTTTTTTGTGAAAAACGGTCCTGCATTAAACAATATGACCAGCATTGCAGTTTTATTATATGATCAGATACTATTTTATAATCATATTTTATAAGTTGATGAAATTTCACCACAAATAATGGGCTATGGACTTCCAAGTACTATTCTTCGTTTGTAGAACATGTCTGTATTACGTGTATGATTAGATATTTGCTGGCAACTAGTGGTAAGAATTGTACTGGCGGCACTTCAGAAGACACCATCCTCATTATGCTTGACAGCTGCGAAGGACCACAGTCGTTATGGTAACACATGGGATCCATGACATATGTCTTTGATACTTGCTGGCCATCTTACTATCACATTTCCATGAGTTCACGAACCTCTTGTCGACCTCTGTTCATGAGTCTCCGTATTTTGACATTGGCCTCTCAATATGTGTATTCCTTATTGTCGTTTCTTGTTACCAATATTAGTTTATTCTCAAGAATAAGCAGCTTTCACTCGGTTAATACTCGGCAGAAATCAGACCTGAATTTGGATTGGACTTCCCTAATCTTGTGCAAAAAGGTGTGCAGTATACTGCTGCATCCATTTTCAATAAGCTGCCACTCGAATTCAAAAAACTTAGCAGTAATCCACGCGCTTTCAAAACGACATTGAAGAGTTTCCTCATGGCTCACTCCTTCTATTGTGTACCTTGAAAAATTAAGGTGATTATTATTGTATTGCTGATAGTGTTCACTTAAACTTATGGACTGACTTTTTTCAGGTTCATGAACATTTATTTTTACCTGTTATTACCTTAATGTTGTAATTTCATATACTGACACATTCCGTGACCTTGGAGATTTCCTCCTCAATTTGGTCCTACGGAACTTGACGTGTAAATAAATAAATAAACTACAACTGTGTTATTAGACTGAAAGTTCAGGCCAGAAGAGTGCGTCAATGTTCTACTAAATTTCGTATTGATCAGAACATCTTGTAATTGCAGCATAATTATTATAGATGATAATTATTTTACATAAATCCGTATTTGTTGATGTTGACGTCATACAGCACAAACACAGCCTCACCAGATTTATACAATGTGTTTCTGCCTAGCTGACAGCAGCAGTTTCGGCGACTGAGTTCTACCGACTGGTCCAGGTATTGTCAACTTCAGCTGATTGGTAACGACTCTTCGATTTCAGTACATATAAATTATCTTTTTTTAAGTCACTGGCTTCTGTATGTAACTATTTCATTATATTTTTCACAGTGCTTTTCTGAAGATATCCTAAGACTAGGCCAAAACTGGTTACTTTAAATAAAATAACCAGTGTGACCTAGACTTTTTTCTCACCATTTTTATGTAGCTTACAAGAGTGCTGTTTCCAAAATGTTACCAAAGATTTAGAAAAGTAATTTGTCTTCCATGTACTACATTTTTTGTTTGAAAGGGGAGTCTACACTTGATGAGATCACTCAATAATCCTCCTCACACGTTCTGGAAGAGTGAAAAGCTTGATAAGGGCTTAGTAAACTGGATTTTAAATAATTTAACAATGCCAGAGGTGTCACATCCGAGATTTTCAAACTGCAGACCTTTTACTAAACTAGATGAAAGATTAAAAAGCGGTGATAAAGGAATAAATCCACTAGATGAATTGTGTAAACAACATGGCACTGCCTATGGAGATAATATAGATTTAGAACAAACACACACAGCAGAATAAAGAACTTCAGATCCTTGCAAAGGAGGGAATACGTGCTACTGACGCTGTATTAGGAGAAAAATTAGCAGCTACTGCAGTTAGAGGAATAATGTGTTGTATGGAAAGACAAAATTAGGAATGGGCATCGAAGATTATGAAAATGGATTGGGACTATAACAATTTTGGTACCACCATTTCTATTCTATCTAAAAAATTTCATTCTTATAAAATTTTAAACTTCATAAATAAAACATTCAGCATTGTTACCTAGTGACAAAAGTAAACCAAAAACCAATTAAATTTCAACATAATAATGACAAGTAATGTGGTATAATTTTTAACTGATGCACAAGAAAGAAAGAGAGATAAAAATCTTTCAGAAAGCTACTTATAACATTAGGTATATTTGTTATGAGAAAGTTACTGAACATCTTATACAAAAAGAAAGAAGGTTCTGGATTAAAACATGAAGGAGGGCTTCTTCCAACTCTCTTAGCAGCATTAGGTGCGATTGGTTAACTTTGTCATGAAGTAGCAGCTATTGAGAAATCAGTACATAACAAACAAAAAAATGCTGCAGAGTTAGCAGAACAAGAAAGTCAGAATTGAGAAATGTAGAAGAAATATGCTGGAGTATAAGAATCCCAAAAATAGTCCAAGAAGATAATTCCTTTATCAAATTTTAATCTGGGAAAAGTAGATAAACAACGAGGAATGGAACACTTTTGTGGTGCTAACATAGTTTATGAATTACCAAATAGACCAAAAAATTTTAATCTTGAATAGATAATTAAAATGTGTCTGACAACATTGTTACACACTGGATACGTTATTTTAAAGTAAATGACAAGGATGTTGTCTTATGAAAGTTGTCTTTGATGAATTTCTTAGGAAACACTCCAGAAGAATGATTTACTACCTTGGTTCAATGAAGTTGCAACTGTTGTCAGATAATTACAAGCTTAATAAAATTGTGCATCTAGTGAATGGACATTTTTGGAAATTGTCTGCAACGTAAAGGTGACATGATTAATAAGTAAATAAACTTAGAAAATACAAAAATTAATTAAAATCAAAAGCCAATAAAAAATAAGAAATTTAACTAAACAGTTTCAGAAAGAATTGAGTAAAATTTCTGAAACAACCAAAGGCTATATTGGAATCAAAGGTAGAAGATTAGTATATTAAAAGATCGAATAGATGATTATAATGCAGTCACCAAACAATGTTTGGACAATGTTAGGAAAATAGTTAAATTTGCTTTTATTTCTTGAGACAAACAAAAAATGCAAAATTTTGAATTTGGTTTAAGGCATCAAAGTATTACTGTAGTTGCAATTTGATAATTTTAATAACATAGCAATGGAAGACAGAATTATATGAAGTGATGACAAAAAAGTAATACAATTTTTTTTCTTTTGTTGTAAATGATTTATGGAAAGGTGATCTATTAGAAATGGATTCTGATATGGGTTCTGGAAACTAGAAAGGCATCTCAGAAATGTAACTGATGATTTTGAAAATGTTTTAAAACTGAATTGTCCAAGATATTTACAAAAACGTATTGATAAAGAATTTTATACCAAAGATTTTCAGGAAATTATGTAGGAAATTATGTAGGAAAATGTCTGAAAGAACAGATACCATCTTAGTATATATATAGTTAAGGCTCACCGGCCACTTGACCATCTCCTTCTTCTGTGTGAATGCACAGTGCCCGAACTCTTACGGGAATCGGCAATGCGCCGCGAGTAATGAATATAATTGGCGGGGCACTAAGAACGTAGTGTGGGTCAATATGTTGAGAATGTGGGTTTTGCAGGAGGCGTGCCAGAGATAAATCCTGCAATCGCGCTATCCTCTGTGTCCTCAGTGGCTCAGATGGATAGAGCGTCTGCTATGTAAGCAGGAGATTCCGGGTTCGAGTTCCGGTTGGGGCACACATTTTCATCTGTCCCTGTTGACGTATGTCAATGCCTGTAAGCAGCTAAGGGTGTTCATTTCATTGTAAAATAGTTGATATCTTTAAATAATGATGTATTTAATGAGGTGCTTGGAAGTTTTAAAATGTTTCAAGTTTACAAGACAGAATTTCAAGACAAATTAGATTAGTGTATTACATCACTACTATAAGATTTATCTGAAGATGTTATGAGAGAATTTAAAGATAAAATTAAATGGTCATATTAGATTGCATCAGAGCTTAACTAAAAATTTGATAATATAATTTCAGAACAAATGCAGTTGGGATATTGCATCAATTAAACGAAATATATCTATAGATTTTATGAGATAGTTGCAAGATAGCATAATTGGAATATTATATCAGTAACATGCAATTTATCTACAGATTTTATAAGAGTATTTCAAGATAAATGAAATAGGAAGATACACAAAAAATAACAGGTTAGGAAATAATAGAACAACCTGAAGGCAGTGATTCTTTTATATGGGCAATCAATCAATATCATCTATTTCTGAAACCAAAATGTAGTAACATTTTTCATAAAGAATGTGTTGACAATTGGTTAACAGATCATTCTTCTTTTCCATTGTGTAGTTATGTTATTAAAAGGTATGATGAAAATTTGGATGGAGAAATATCAATTCTGCTCCACTGAAATATCATATAAAATTATGTATACTAACTCAGTCTGTTGGAGACTAATTATCTCACTAAACTATTCTTGTGTGTAATCATTCAAAATATTAAAATAATTATGATACCAAACAATGTGTAAATCTTCTCACATTTTCTGGTACATGTTTATTGAGTTTTGATCAAGGTATAACTCTAATTTACTCAGTTGCTTTAGTGGACTCATTCTTTGTGTTCTAATGGCATAATAGTTAGTTGTTGTCAAATATTCTTAGAGGTATGAAGGTTGGTTTTAAATTTTCACTAATTCTTTGAGGAACAACATGTGGTAATAAACTGTCTATTTTTCTTCCAAGTAATATTCACATAACATTATCATCATTCTATGTAAGTATTGTAAGCGACCCTTGAATTTTATTTAAATTTTCGAAGTGAGTTAGTTGCCCTCAACACATCTCTTTCATATCTTACATTACCTTTTTTTTAAAATTTATATTCTCCAAGTTTACAAATTTATTTTTGAAATAACTAAGCTTCCACCTTTTGTGATATACAAATGAAACACTACAGACCAGATTCATTGATAAATATTGAGTGAGGTTGTGAATTTTGATATTTCCCTGATTATGCACCCTTTCAAATCAGAGATACACCTTTTCTTTATCATCTACATGCTTTTATATAGTATTTAGAGGTTTCTTATACTCTAAAATTTCTGCAACAACCCCAGCCTTAATTCAAGGATTATTCTTTTTATCAGTAATCACAAATGATTACTATCTATTGTGCATAAGCTTGTTGTTAATGAGCTCTATGATCGACTCCATTTATATAGAATAAAAATAGATAAAATATTTTCAGTTGCTAAAAATTTATCTCCTGAGAGACTAAATTATCGTCATTTCTTTCTAGTAAACCAAATAAATTTTAAATTGCAGTGGTAAATGCTCTTGGGGCACCCTTTACCATCACCAATAATAACTGATTGAAGTTCTTAATTCTTTAGTAGATTGTTTTTTATTTTACTTTTTCCTGAACAGATTGTGTAGCAGATTCAGTTATAATTTGTTCATAAATGTTTTTCTCTTCATGTTTATTTTATCAACAAGATCGTTAGATTGATCACATCAGATAAATATAGACAAAATAAAGTATGGAACTGAATATTTTACATTTCTTTAATTTCATCATCTCTGTCTACTTGAAGATAAATTTTTGGGTCGTATTGTACATTATACTCTGTGCATTCATATTAACTGATATAAAATATTTTATCTTCCTTAGGTCAGCCACCACTATAACTTGATAGCCTTCCTGAAAGATGTTTTTATAAAATTCACCATCAACATTGAAATAATTTTTGATTTAGGAACATAAGTAATTTATTATTTTTCAACTCTACTGTAACAGATTTTATGTTTCTAAGTTTTAAGTGTTTAAAAACTTGTAGTTGTAGTTCTTGATCTCTTGTTTGTATTACACTGTCCGGTTTATTTTCAAATTCTACATCTTACTGTTCAATAATGTTCTGATACTGGCGGACGTTATATTCTACCATATGTTTTACAAAATCATTTAATATTTACTCTGCAGTGAGATAATATTTTCTTAGTTGTTGGCATTGTTTTATGTTTAAGGATGTCACAGCTACTTGAAGTTGTTGAGAAAAAACAAAATCCATTTCTCCTCAACAAGATTCTTTGGTTTTACAATTTTCTTTTCATTTAGAATGTATTTGTGTTCTAAAACCATGATCATCAGGTTTTATCTCCGTGCATGGTATCTCATTGTCTTTTAGAAATTTAACACAATGTTCTTAATTTTATTTGAAAATTACCAGGGACCAAATATTTGACCCCTGGAATATCATACAAAGAGCACAAAATATCATTAGTGATTAACACATTCTTTGTTCAAACAATTGAAAACAAATATCTTTATACCAAGTACCTAAATTTAGTTGACTGTTGTTATGATTAATAAATTAAAATATATTCATGAATTGAGATTGCATACACTACATTTACAAAGAATAAATGTTATAAATAAAATGGAATGCACAAAAAAGAATTGTTGTTTCTTCATTGATTCACCTAACGATAAAATTTTTATGTTGTAGACATGTGTTATCACTAATATTCATTATAATTTTATGTCTTATCTTTAATGAAAATTTTTGTAATGAGGTGAAGTCAGGAAAGATGGTAGTGAAGACCTGACCAAATTAAATGACTTCAAATTACCTGAAGCTAATGCATAATTTTTATTTTGAAACTGCTGACAAAGTCTGAAAAATATACTTAGTTGGTTAACCATAGAAATGAAAACCTTTGTAAAGTTCCTAATTTTATTTTGTCTCACACAATTTTGTTACAGTTACAATATATCGACCTAAATTGTAAACACTTTTACTACAACAAAGATTTTTTTCCCCTTTCCTTTTCCCAAACCTTAAAAGTTTCTTCATATAAATTAATATTATCTTCATGATTAATAAATATAAAACCATTTCTAATTTGTGTGATATCAGGAAGAAATCCACTCACACTTGGTAAAATTGTTGTTTATTAAAAGGCGACGGCTTTGTGGTTTTAAACTGCATCATCAGGTGAGCAATGCAAAAATATCTTTGGCACACACATCATAACTAGCCAAAATTTATCCAAATTCTCTCTCAATATGGTTTCTGATTTTCCTTTATTCAATAATGTAGTGATTGGCCTTATTCTAAACATTTTTTGATTTTGTGTGCAAATATTTTAATAATGTGATTGCATTTATTGGCTAATAATTTTATTTGAATATAATTAAATTGTTTCTAAATAAAGCAAAGTGTTCAAGAAGTCAAAATTGTTATGTGGACAAATCAACAGATAGTTTTTATTCATACATGGACAAGAGAACAGATATTCAGATGTTTGTAAAGAATGCCTGAAAAATCACCCACAAAATATGTTTAACAATAAATAAGTTCTTTGTGCATGAGGTAAAAACGTCTCAGCTTGCTACTACAAGAAGCATTTAAAAGCAGTTTTCAATTATCATCTTTCTAAAATATTATTATCAATGAGAAATGAGGATGATATGAACAGCAGACAGGCTCTAAAATATATTAAATCCCAATAAATGAAAGATTTTATTTATTTTACCTTAAATCCGACATCTAGGGACAAGCTCTCTACTAAATGTAAGATTTGTCAATGAGAAGATAGGCAAAAAGAAAACTGGTGGGTAACCGTGAAAAAGTAATAATTGAAAAGGACTCAAAAATCATTTATTGTCAACCAAATATATTAAATTTATGGTAAATTAAATGTAATTAATCTCTACATTTGCTATTTTCATTAAATTTCCATTTTCCTCGAAAGTTAGTAAAAAAATTTCTCATTGAATGGAAATTAGTCAGTTTACACTCACTGAACTTCATGATGCTTGTAAGGGAAATAATTTAAGGGAATACAATAAACTGAGGAACCATGCTTTATCTAATTTGATTTGCTCATAAAATATAATTCAGTCTAGCGCTATGAACATTATTAACCTTAGTACCATGACAGTAGATGATCTCACAAATTTAGCTAAATGTCTCTATGTTAGAAGTTACAGCAAATTAAAGAAATAAATATTAATTAATTGTGGTAGAGGAGTCAAGACCAAAATGTGTAGCTAATATAAATTATTTTTAGAGGTTTTGTAAAAACTCGACCTCTTAAAAAAGAAAAAAAATGGTAGTACAAAATCAATAATATTCATTCAGTAGTAGACTATTTGAGCAAGAAAAGGAGACCAAACCATGGAAAAAAGACTTATTTGACATTGAAGAAATATGATGAAAATTTAATGAAACATTTTATGCTTGATTTGATGGCTATAAAATCGTCTTTAACGATACTAATATTTGTAGCCTTGATACTGTTATTGAAAACACAGATCATATACTGAATGCACTTAATTCTATGATGCAAATAACTAAATACAGAACCTACTTCAGAAAAAGTGCCAAGTTTAATATAATAATTCCAAATACAAAAATGTTTCATCCAATTTCTGCAGCATAAGATAACAGTTGATAATCTATTCAAGATTTGTACAATAATATCAGAGGTATATCATCATCTGATGAATCTAGTGATTTAGTAGATATGACATTTAGTATTCAGGTTGTAGCAATTCCTGAGGTTGGCAGGGATAATAATATAATAAATTTAGGTTGTGACAAAAAGACTAGAAGGTGTATTACAAGAATTAATTAATCCTAGAGCTATAATAGTCACCTTACCATATCACACAAGTAGTATCTTGGGTAGAGAACTAACTGCAGTTGAAATTAAGAGATTAAGAGAATTCGAGTAGGAGATAAACACAAATTACCAAAATAGTTAATAGACATATCTAATCAGGTTGGAAAATTGTTTGTAGAAGGATTTATTCTAGATTACATTAAAAATTTTGAGCAACTAGTAGATATTGAAATAAATGTTGTTATTTAATAAAATTTTCTCAGGCTTACAGCTGTGTCAGGTGGTTAAAATCTTATGACCGAGCTCTTCTCTGTCATTGTCCAGTGGTAATAATGACTGCTGTCACGCCATGGCCATGGCCACTTGACAATGACTGAGGAGAGCTCGCTCGAAACCTCACAGGATTGTATCCACCTGACATGGCTAGATTCACAAGAAAATTTTATTAATTCATATTGTTACGAAACTATGCATACAAATGTTGTTTCTGCTGAGAATATCAATTCAGTTATCTATAGCGGTCCTAAGAATGCAATAACGATACATTTGCATAAAAATGAGAACTATTTTTATGTAATTAAAATCATATTATTCTAATATAAACTACCGGCCATCAAAATTGCTACACCACGAAGATGACGTGCTACAGAAGTGAAATTTAACCGATGGGAAGAAGATGTTGTGATGTGCAAATGATTAGCTTTTCAGAGCAATCACACAAGATTGGCGCTGGTGGCGACACCTACAAAGTGCTGACATGAGGAAAGATTAGAAACCGATTTCTCATACACAGACAGCAGTTGACCGGCGTTTCCTGGTGAAACGTTGTTGTGATGCTTCATGTAAGGAGGAGAAATGCGTACCATCACGTTTCCGAGTTTGATAAAGGTTGGACAACTGTAGCCTATAGCGACTGCGGTTTATTGTACCGCGACATTGCTACACGCACTGGCCGAGATACAATGACTGATAGCAGAATATGAAATGGGTTCAGGAAGGTAATACGGAACGCCGTGCTGGATCCCAACGGCCTCGTATCACTATCAGTCGATATGACAGGCATCTTTACTGCATGGCTATAACAGAGCATGTAGCCACATCGCGATCCCTGAGTCAACAGATGGGAACGTTTGCAAGACAACAACCATCTGCACGAACAGTTCGACGATGTTTGCAGTAGCATGGACTATCAGCTTGGAGACCATTGCACAAGTTACCCTTGACGTTGCATCACAGACAGGAGCCCCTGCGATGGTGTACTCAATGACGAACCTGTGTGCACATATCGCTAAACACCTTTTTTCCGGATGAATCCAGGTTCTGTTTACAGCATCATGATGGTCCCCTCTGTGTTTGGCAACATCTTGGTGAATGCACATTGGAAGTGTGTACTCGACATCGCCATACTGGCCTATCACCTGTCGTGATGGTATGGCGTGCCATTGGTTACACGTCTCGATCACCTCTTGCTTGCATTCACGGCACTTTGAACAGTGGATGTTACATTTCAGATGTGTTACGACCCGTGGCTCTACCCATCATTCGATCCCTGCGAAACTTTTTCAATGGCCAGTAGTGTATGTAGTATACCATATAACAACGAGAACAAGCTGAGGTGCAAAGTGGAAAGAAAAGTCTGTATATTATCCAAAAGGGAAGAATGTCACACTGAGGAGAAAAAGATACATTGTGAAATCTGCATTCGGTATTGTTACAATGAAGAGCACTTAAGCAATCATGAAGAATTTTCTGATACTGTTTGCTTGAGATCTGAAATAAATGTGGCTTTGAAAGATATAGAAAATGTCAACAAATAGTAATAATTAAAAATCATTTGTGTTACATCAATACAGAACACAAAAATGTGATGTTTGTGAAAGAAATCTTGGTGAAGAATATGTAGGTAAAGGATCCCAAAATTGTAGTAAAGATGTTTGTTATATTAATGGTATATACCAAGGTTATCATGTTTTCCAGTGGTGAAAAAGAAAAAAAATAGTAGCAAGTAAACAATTTAAATGTCATGAAAAAGGAAATATAATGAGAGCTGAAAGATATTTGTTGTTTGATTATGAAGCTTAACAGGAAACTGGTATACTTATTCCAGTCTAATAATAGTCCGCAATTTTGATGGTAATGCTGTCTATAAACTTAAGACAAATTATGAATTTTGTAGGTGGATGATATCTGATATACATCACAATTACACATTTATAACTCATTATGCTAAGGGTTATGATTCGCAAATCATTCTGAAGTACTGTGTTGGAACTACAGGAGCCATGTACAAGGAACTAAACTGATGTTATTGGAGATAAAGCTAACAGAATGAAAAACTATATATAGCAGAAATTTTGTACAAGGACCTCTTAGTAGCTTTTGGAAGACAGTTGATCTGAAAGAATTGAAGAATGGTTACTCTTCATATTTATTCAATATACAAGAAAATGAAAAATTACATAGGTTCAGTTCCTATTATCAAACATTGTTGTGTTGACACTATGAAACTGAAAGACAGAGAAATGTTTCTCAAATGGAATAGTCAAAGGCTTAAAGAAAATTAGTTATTCAGTATGAGGAAAGAAATTAATGAATAATGTAATTCTGATATGGATGTATTGAGAAGAGATTATTCACAACTAAGAAAACAATTCCTGGATGTAACTAATACTTATCCATACTGTTATGTAACAATTGATGGCTTTCCATAGGTACATAGAGACCTAAATGTTTATCTGATAGCTGTATAGAATAAAGAACAAAAAGACATTTATAGTAAAGAGTCTATTTCTTGGCTAAACAGTTTAAAAGTAACAATATTCAATGTGCTCTTAATGGTAGTGAAGTAAGTACAGCTGGAGCAAAAGTAGATGGTTTTGTTGGAGAAAATAAATAAACAAATACTGTTTATCAATACCATTGCTGATTTCTGCATGGTTATAAAAAGTCTTAAAACTGAAATGATTAACAACAAGTACAATCTGTGGGTGACCCATATCCAAAGAAATTAACAACAATTAGCGATATATGAAATTCTGAATTTAATTTAGTAGACATGTAGGAAAATGACTGGTTTAAATCAGCTTAGTAGAAAAAACTTAAGAAATTAAAAGTTACCCAACATTGTCAGACCACTGAATCCAGGAGATGCTTTTTATAGTGGTCATACATATACGACAAAATAATAAGCTAAAGTAGATGTTGCTTGGACAAAAATAAAATGCATAAATGTGAGTTGTCTCTATCAAGCTGTACAATATTATGATTATTATCATGAACTACTTCCTTAATGAAAATGTATAAATCAAGATATTCTAAAAACTGGTATGGATTTATAAAATGCCAATATTGGTACCTAGACAATTTTATTATCCAGTTGTAGAAGTACAGATAAAGGCTGATGTTGTTGTTGTTGTGGTCTTCAGTCCTGAGACTGGTTTGATGCAGCTCTCCATGCTACTCTATCCTGTGCAAGCTTTCTTATCTCCCAGTACCTACTGCAACCTACATCCTTCTGAATCTGCTTACTGTACTCATCTCTTGGTCTCCCTCTACGATTTTTACCCTCCACGCTGCCCTCCAATACTAAATTGGTGATCCCTTGATGCTTCAGAACATGTCCTACCAACCGATCCTTTCTTCTGGTCAAGTTGTGCCACAAACTTCTCTTCTCCCCAATCCTATTCAATACTTCCTCATTAGTTATGTGATCTACCCATCTAATCTTCAGCATTCTTCTGTAGCACCACATTTCGAAAGCTTCTATTCTCTTCTTGTCCAAACTATTTATCGTCCATGTTTCACTTCCATACATGGCTACGCTACATACAAATACTTTCAGAGATGACTTCCTCACACTTAAATCTATACTGGATGTTAACAAATTTCTCTTCTTCAGAAACGCTTTCTTTGCCATTGCCAGTCTATATTTTATATCCTCTCTACTTCGACCATCATCAGTTATTTTGCTCCCCAAATAGCAAAAGTCCTTTACTACTTTAAGTGTCTCATTTCCTAATCTAATTCCCTCAGAATCACCCGACTTAATTAGACTACATTCCATTATCCTTGTTTTGCTTTTGTTGATGTTCATCTTATATCCTCCTTTCAAGACACTGTCCATTCTGTTCAACTGCTCTTCCAAGTCCTTTGCTGTCTCTGACAGAATTACAATGTCATCGGCGAACCTCAACATTTTTATTTCATCTCCATGAATTTTAATACCTACTCCGAATTTTTCTTTTGTTTCCTTTACTGCTTGCTCAATATACAGATTGAACAACATCGGGGAGAGGCTACAACCCTGTCTCACTCCCTTCCCAACCACTGCTTCCCTTTCATGTCCCTCGACTCTTATAACTGTCATCTGGTTTCTGTACAAATTGTAAATAGCCTTTCGCTCCCTGTATTTTACCCCTGCCACCTTTAGAATTTGAAAGAGTTGACTGGAATAGTCAACATTGTCAAAAGCTTTCTCTAAGTCTACAAATGCTAGAAACATAGGTTTGCCTTTTCTTAATCTTTCTTCTAAGATAAGTCGTAAGGTCAGTATTGCCTCACGTGTTCCAGTGTTTCTACGGAATCCAAACTGATCTTCCCCGAGGTTGGCTTCTACTAGTTTTTCCATTCGTTTGTAAAGAATTCGTGTTAGTATTTTGCAGCTGTGACTTATTAAACTGATAGTACTGTAATTTTCACGTCTGTCAACACCTGCTTTCTTTGGAATTGGAATTATTATATTCTTCTTGATGTCTGAGGGTATTTCGCCTGTTTCATACATCTTGCTCACCAGATGGTAGAGTTTTGTCAGGACTGGCTCTCCCAAGGCCGTCAGTAGCTCCAATGGAATGTCGTCTACTCCGGGGACCTTGTTTCGGCTCAGGTCTTTCAGAGCTCTGTCAAACTCCTCACACAGTATCGTATCTCCCATTTCATCTTATCTACATCCTCTTCCAATTCCATAATATTGTCGTCAAGTACATCGCCCTTGTATAGACCCTCTGTATACTCCTTCCACCTTTCTGCTTTCCCTTCTTTGCTTAAACTGGGTTTCCATCTGAGCTCTTGATATTCATACAAGTCGTTCTCTTATCTCCAAAGGTGTCTTTAATTTTCCTGTAGGCAGTATCTATCTTACCCCTAGTGAGATTGGCCTCTACATCCTTACATTTGTCCTCTAGCCATCCCTGCTTAGCCAATTTGCACTTCCTGTCGATCTCACTTTTGAGATGTTTGTATTCCTTTTTGCCTGCTTCATTTACTGCATTTTTATACTTTCTCCTTTCATCAATTAAATTCAATATTTCTTCTGTTACCCAAGGATTTCTACTAGCCCTCGTCTTTTTACCTACTTGATCGTCTGCTGCCTTCGCTACTTCATCCCTCAAAGCTACCCATTCTTCTTCTACTGTATTTCTTTCCCCCATTCCTGTCAATTGTTCCCTTATGCTCTACCTGTAACTCTGTACAACCTCTGGTTCTTTCAGTTTATCCAGGTCCCATCTCCTTAAATTCCCACATTTTTGCAGTTTCTTCAATTTTATCTACAGGTCATAACTAATAGATTGTGGTCAGAGTCCACATCTGCCCCTGGAAATGTCTTACAATTTAAAACCTGAATGAGATTTTCACTCTGCAGCGGAGTGTGCGCTGATGTGAAACTTCCTGGCAGATTAAAACTGTGTGCCCGACCGAGATTCGAACTCGGGACCTTTGCCTTCCGCGGGCAAGTGCTCTACCATCTGAGCTACCGAAGCAAGACTCACGCCCGGTACTCACAGCTTTACTTCTGCCAGTATCTCGTCTCCTACCTTCCAAACTTTACAGGAGAGCTTCTGTAAAGTTTGGAAGGTAGGAGACGAGATACTGGCAGAAGTAAAGCTGTGAGTACCGGGCGTGAGTCGTGCTTCGGTAGCTCAGATGGTAGAGCACTTGCCCGCGAAAGGCAAAGGTCCCGAGTTCGAATCTCGGTCGGGCACACAGTTTTAATCTGCCAGGAAGTTTCACATCAGCGCACACTCCGCTGCAGAGTGAAAATCTCATTCTGGAAACATCCCCCAGGCTGGGGCTAAGCCAGGTCTCCGCTATATCCTTTCTTTCAGGAGTGCTAGTTCTGCAAGGTTCGCAGGAGAGCTTCTGTAAAGTTTGGAAGGTAGGAGACGAGATACTGGCAGAAGTAAAGCTGTGAGTACCGGGCGTGAGTCGTGCTTCGGTAGCTCAGATGGTAGAGCACTTGCCTGCGGAAGGCAAAGGTCCCGAGTTCGAATCTCGGTCGGGCACACAGTTTTAATCTGCCAGGAAGTTTCAGTTTAAAACCTGGTTCCCAAATCTCTGTCTTGCCATTATATAATCTATCTGATACCTTTTAGTATCTCCAGGGTTCTTCCATGTACACAACCTTCTTTCATGATTCTTAAACCAAGTGTTAGCTATGATTATGTTGTGCTCTGTGCAAAATTCTGCCAGGCGGCTTCCTCTTTCATTTCTTAGCCCCAATCCATATTCACCTACTATGTTTCCTTCTCTCCCTTTTCCTACACTCTAATTCCAGTCACCCATGACTATTAAATTTTCGTCTCCCTTCACAATCTGAAAAATTTCTTTTATTTCATCATACATTTCTTCAATTTCTTCTTCATCTGCAGAGCAAGTTGGCATATAAACTTGTACTATGGTAGTAGGTGTGGGCTTCGAATCTATCTTGGCCACAATAATGCATTCACTATGCTGTTTGTAGTAGCTTACCCACATTCCTATTTTCCTATTCATTATTAAACCTACTCCTGCATTACCCCTATTTGATTTTGTGTTTATAACCCTTAGTCACCTGACCAGGTCTTGTTCCTCCTGCCACCGAACTTCACTAATTCCCACTATATCTAACTTCAACCTATCCATTTCTCTTTTTAAATTTTCTAACCTACCTGCCCGATTAAGGGATCTGACATTCCACGCTCCGATCCGTAGAACGCCAGTTTTCTTTCTCCTGATAATGACATCCTCTTGAGTAGTCCCCGCCCGGAGATCTGAATGGGGGACTATTTTACCTCCGGAATATTTTACCCAAGAGGACGCCATCATCATTTAATCATACAGTAAAGCTGCATGCCCTCGGGAAAAATTACGGCTGTAGTTTCCCCTTGCTTTCAGCCGTTTGCAGTAACAGCACAGCAAGGCCGTTTTGGTTATTGTTACAAGGCCAGATCAGTCAATCATCCAGACTGTTGCCCTTGCAACTACTGAAAAAGCTGGTGCCCCTCTTCAGGAACCACACGTTTGTCTGGCCTCTCAACAATACCCCTCCGTTGTGGTTGCACCTACGGTACGGCTATCTGTATCGCTGAGGCACGCAAGCCTCCCCGCCAACGGCAAGGTCCATGGTTCATGGGGGGATAAAGACTGATAAAAATGAAAAACTTTTATTCCCTCTGTGTGCCAAATGTGCAGAAGAGAAAATAAATAGATACAATCACATCGATGATGAAAAAGTTTTAGTGCAACTTGGACAACAGGCGAAGTAAAGAAAGCTGTGGAAAAAGGATACAAAATTCTAGATGTCTATGAAGTATGGGATTTGGAAATAAAAGCAATATGATGCTTAAAAATGATGTAAAGTTCTGCATGGAAATAAAATTAAGAACCAGTCCACATGATTTTGAAACCAATGAGTGAATTGTATATTGAATTAGACCTTGGAAAGAAAAAAGAAAATCCAGGAAAACATATTGCTGCTACAATATGTCTAAATTCAATATGGGGAAAATTTAAAAAAAGACAACTATGAATGAAACTGATGCAGATTTATAACAATATCATGAGATATTAGTGGATGATCGATTAAATAATACACATATAAAATTTATTAATGATAATGTGGTTCAAATGAAGTACAATTTCAAAAACTGTTATGTAGAAAATAATTGTTGGATTCACTGTATCCTATGTAAGGCTGAGATTGTATGATACCTTTGATAAACTACGAGAATCTCTTGTACATTTTGATACAGGTAGGAAAGTGTATATTGATGATGGTAAAAATACTGAGGAACAGGATGTATGTTGGGTGAATGGACTGATGAGTTAGGAAATAATTGGGTTACAGATTGGTCTTGAACTAGACATAAAAGTTGCTATTTTGAGAAATCGATAAAAAATACTGTGACGAAGATAAAGGGATTTAGTTTAAACTAAAAGACTGTTCAAAAACTGCATGGTGAATCTGTGATACGATTGAGAGTGAAGTGAAAGAAAAGATACAATTAGATTACAGCCAGAAAGGTAAATGCAAAATTAAATCAACAAGTAACTTAAGAAGGAATTCTCATGTCAAAAAGATAAAAGAGTAGTTCTACAAAATTGTGATAGAATGTCATATGGATATTAAAATAAATTTTCTATATCCATTAGGAGAATCATGAAAAATATCAAATTCAGAATCGGAAATGAAGAAAACTGAAAAATATTTTTTTTCTAAATACATCAGGAAATATTAAGCTGAGATACAATGGAATGAAGGAACGATAATGAATTTCATGTTTTAGAATCTCTAGTTTAATTTTTTAATTCATAAATACACAACACTCAGTCTTGCACACTACATTGTGTACATTTTATTTATTTATTTGCTTTGTTGCCGTGTGCCGCTACCTTCCTCACTAAAAATAGTTACATTATTTATTACATTATTCATTACATTTTTTTAGGTAGTAGTATCATACTGACAGACTTCACCAACAGTGGACTGTAGTGAAATGGCCATAGAATGATTGCTGACGAGATTCACTATGGACAATAGTGTGGTACCAAGAGCAAGCACGCCATAAGAAGAACATAGAACTGTTCAACTGGCTGTGATGAACAGACAGATGACATTTTACAAGCAGATTGTCACTACAAACCTTCAGGAACAGATTACTGGAATCCGATTTCAGATATTGAGTTGCAATAAGAAATTTATGGCGGACACCAAATAACAAACATTCAAGACTTGTATGCCAGAGCCGACTGACACATTGTGTGGCATTCTGAGGTGTTCATAGTGGAGAGATAGTGTTCATAGTGGACAGATAGACCCCAGTGTTCCCATAAGTTGGTGATGGGTCACAAGAGGGAGCAATTCTCAAGACGCATGCTCTCCAGCTCATGGAATAACATCAAGGAGAGTTATTGGAAGTGACAACAGGGCCAGTTTGGTAATTAATGGCTGGAACTTGAATGCTCACCATTGAGTGGAAAGAATCATAAAATTCTTGCTGTCATACACATTAGGGTCCAAACGACATATTCCAGCAGCAAGAAGCAGGATCCCACACTGCAATTTACTCCATGAACGACTTGAGTAATCTATGGACTTTGTGTGGCCTCCCGGACCCATGGCTTTTCGTCCATAGAGCATGTCTGTGATGCGATGAGCAGATGTATACTTCCAAACGAGCCTATCTCCAGTAATCGTCATGAATTGATACAACTTAGGTTTCAGGTATGGCAATAAATTCCTTTGAAATGTCATTTGGAGGCTCTTTGAATCGATGACACAACAGATATTCGTAACGCTGGGGCCACACCTCATACCTATAATGATGGACAGCAACTCGTAACGGAAACATGTTTAATGTTATGTGATGAACATCTTCATAAAATTTGTAAAAATATCTGACTGGCGCTTCAGTTTCCACCAGTGCGTAAGCAGAGAAGATGCTAATATCCCCCCTGTGAATCAGTCGTTCCCAACCTCAGAATTGCTCCTGTGGGGTAAAATTAAATTTTCTGATGCATAAAACCAAAACAGTTCGATTGTGTGTCAGTCATTAAAATGAATCATCTTTAAAAGGTCATTACCACATCATAATGTTATAAGACTCTACTATTGGTTGTATAACTTGTCAGTAATAACACATTTTCTTAATTACAGTCGTTATGTGTGACATGAAGTGATGGATGTAACTGTTTGTGAAACAAATGTACGAACAACATCTTCTTCACTTAGTCTACCTACCACTCATATACTACGTGCTATGTGTCATGAATCTATGATACTAAAAGTGAGACATATACGTAACAAATGATAAACATCTCATGAAAATGTTTTCTGCAAGCTGTGGGTAGCTCCCACAGCAGACCAGAAACTGCTTCATTGTTAACTTCACAACAGATAAACGAACTACTTGACAGGAAACCACAGCAGGAACTACATAAGGGTTATTATAGTGCTGTCTATAGTATTTTTATTTTTATTGTTATTACTATACACATCAAAAATGTTTTGCATCACCTCGATTCCGAGAGTTCCGGAATCTGTACAGAAAATTGGAATAGAGATCAACATAAACATCATTTCCGCCCTTTTTATTGCTCATGAAAACCACACATTGCATGTTTTACCATCATACAACGAGACCTTCAGAGGTGGTGGACCAGATTATTGTACACACCGGTACCTCTAATACCCAGTAGCACGTCCTCTTGCATTGAAGCATGCCTATATTCGTCGTGGCGTACTATCCACAAGTTTATCAAGGCATTGTTGGTCCAGATTGTCCCACTTGTCAGCGACGATTTGGCGTAGATCCCTCAGCGTGGTTCGTGGGTCAGGTCGTCCATAAAGCGCCCTTTTCAATCTATCCCAGAAATTTCGTTAGGGTTTATGTCTGGAGAAAATGCCGCTCACCCTAGTCGAGCGATGTCGTTATCCTGAAGGATGTCCTTCACAAGATGTGCACGATTTGGGGGGGGGGGGGCGAATTCTCGTTCATGAAGACGAAGGCCTCGCCAATATGCTGCCAATATGGTTGCACTATCGGTCGGAGGCTGGCATTCACGTATCGTACAGCCGTTACGGTGCCTGCCATGACCACCAGCGGCGTACGTCGGCCCCACATAATGCCACCCCAAAACAGCAGGGAATCTCCACGTTGCTGCACTCGCTGGTCAGTGTGTCTAAAGCGTTCAGCGTGACCAGGTTGGCTCCAAACACGTCTCCGACGATTGTCTGGTTGAAGGCATATGTGACACTCATCGATGAGAACGTGATGCCAATCCTGAGTGGTCAATTCGGCATGTTGTTGGGCCCACCTGTACTGCCCTGCATGATGTCGTGGTTGCAAAGATGGACCTCACCATGGACGTTGGGAGTGAAGTTTCACATCATGTAGCCTATTGTACACAGTTTGAGTCGTAACATGACATTCTGTGGGTGCATGAAAGCATTATTCAACACGGTGACATTGCTGTCAGGGTTCCTCCGAGCCATAATCCGTAGGTAGCGGTCATCAACTACACTAGTAGCCCTTGGGCGGCCTGAGCGAGGCATGGCATTGACAGTTCCTGTCTCTCTGTATCTCCTCCATATCAGAACAACATCACTTTGGTTCACTCAGGGAGGCCTGGCCACTTCCGAACGCGATCGGACCTCTGCATTAACCGTCTAGGCACACGAGCCGTGTACCTGGTGGAATGACTGGAAATGATAGGCTGTCGGATCCCCTCCACATAATAGGCGCTGCTCATGCATGGCTGTTTACATCTTTAGGCGGGTTCGGTGACATCTCTGATCAGTCAAAGGGACTGTGGCTGTGATACAATATCCACAGTCAACGGTTATCTTCAGGAGTTCCGGAAACCAGAGTGATGCAACTTTTTTTTATGTGTGTATTATTAGTGACGATAGTGCAACACACTGCAATGGCTGGGTGAAGTCTTTCAATTTCTGCACGTTCAGAAGTAAGGAGTCCAGCAATGTAGTGATTTACAAACATTAACTATTGTATCAAATTTTAATTAGGTGATTTTAAATGGAGTGCAGGGTGCATGTAAGGCAAATCTCTCTAGGTACAGTAACGGTTCATGGCAAGTGTGTTTTATAACAAGTGTCTACCCTCGCAGTGGATAATGAGCTTTCTTTTCTGATAACCAGTTGTAGGCAGCAACAGCGATACATCAGGAATTGCTTCCCCCTTCTTTCTAGCGCAAACATACAGACTTCTTAAACACAGCACAAGAGAAAGAAATGTGGCATCTACATTTATAGATGAGAAGGTAGATATTTGACTGTGACAGCAATGAGAATAAAAAAAAAGAAACTGACCGGAATTTGAAGATGATTTATTTAGCTGACTGACTGAAAAAAATACAAACATAAAAAAGATTGTTAGAAATAAGTTCTACCAGATGTCTCATTGACTCGTTAGTTCGTGGTTTAACAAGAAACCTAGAAAAATAAAGTGTTATCCATCTTTCATTAAAAAATAAAAGTATCCAAAGAAAATGATTTTTCTGTTAAATTTTAGTTAGGTCCTAATTTTGACGAATGTGAGGAGAGGGTTTGGTTGAGAAACATTGTTCTGAATATTAAAATAGTTCAGTTAACTCTGAATTTTGTAAGCAAATATTTTACGTTTGTAATGGAAATAGACCTATACTCTCTTAACTAATGCCTCGATTGAATCCGACCGAATGTTCGGTAATGAGTTGTTTTTAAATGTTACATACTAGCAGATCAGCTACCAGCATGAGATGTCAACGTAAGATGCAAGAGAATGTGAATTTATAGGAAGATTGTAATTCTGGGCGCCTAATGGTACCATTTTTGGTTCTGCTTTTACTTTCTTCCGTTACTGACAAGTGTGTTAGGTTCATTGCTGATGAAACTGGTGGTCAAGCAATATGACATTGATTAATTTCTTTGTCTTTGATAATGGGAGGATCTTATTAATGTTATTCGCCACTGAAAGGTTTTGCCAATCGTACGGAAATTGTAGTTTACCCTTCGGAGGCTTGAATCAACATTTCTTCGCCACACGATATCACTGTCTGTAAATTGCAATCATGTCAACGAAAAGCAGTTAATCTTTAAAGATGCTGCTTCCCGTCTAAGACGATTTCGTCATAATTAATTTTTTGCACTTGACAAATGTTGGAAAAAATCAAAATTATCATTGTTTGCACTTTGTCAAAAATAAATACTGATGAGTTGTGCTGAATAAATAAACTTTAATGACTGACGATGCAGGAAACCCTGAAATTAACATTTAACACGTTAGTAACGGCAGTGTAGCCGAAAGCCAAAAAGATGAAAATAAATACGAGAAGTTTGTTAAGTATTAAGCTTACAGTCACGAAAAGAATTCAGTGAGGTGACGGATACAAAAAGCGGAAATGTAACAGTGACTGCCGTAGTCCGTTGCCATCTAAAAGCAGTCAATCAGTCGCAAGCGAGCTCTTCTGTTGCTGCCTATGGGACTAGCCCGGACGCTCCTCAGAAGATTCACTACGAATCTGTCTCGAAATCTTGTCAACCTAAGAATAAACGATAAAAGATAAATGAAATATTAAAGTAACAAGGTTTCCGATCACGCTGAGATTTCCATTATATTCTTATGAAAACTAACTCGCGATAAATAATCACCGCACGCCTGTTATTTTGCGCTAAATTCGCTGTCGGAATGCCTCATCAAAAGAGAATTACAAATGACTTAAGAAGGCAGTTCCATTACTGCGTCAGTTACTACACTCGAAACGCGGCAAGACAGAATGACACAGTGGATCCCGAAAGGTATTCCACCCTAACTACTTGCTATTATGGGCACAGATGAAACCGCGGTTCCCGTTTAACGTCTGTAGGGCACGCTAGCGCCGTCACCAATATTGCTGCGGTCGACTGAACAGAATACCTTTGAGCTCGTGGTTGTTACAACTACTTATTAACTTATGTTCCTGCTCCGGTGTTTACAGAATGAGGTGTTTCGGTTGTTAGGCCCTGGACACACGCTACTAAGGCACAAAGTTCAAATCTTCTCTGGAGGTCCAAACAGAGGTCTTCTGTAGTATCCTCAAATTTAGACCAACACAGGAACAGTTCCTCTCAAAAGGGCATGATCGACTTTCCAACAATCTCTTCCACAATATTAGCTTTTTTCATATGTAAGAGACGTTAATAACTAATGTTTCTTTCCCTCTTTTGTACAAAGTATTACATATTAGGAAACTACCTTTCTTCGAACTGAAAAATATATTTCACGCCTCTCCCCAAAAAAGGAATACTTAAAAATGCCTAAAAGAAAGCAGTATCCTTAAATTATTCATTCTTGCGATCAAGCTACCCGAATTTGATGTCTGAATGCTTTAATAACTCAGTTACTGTGTATACGAGTACTAAAATGCTTTCTCCGTCATCACATGCGTTTCGTTTTCTTGCGTAAGCCCACCCACAGTCGTCTGAAAATTTCGAACCCTTTTCAGTTAACTTGTGCAGACACCAGGGACAGTTGGTTTACTGAACTGCTGAAGTAACTTTCATTGTTTACTTGTTGCTTCCATCAGGATGCAGTTTTCATCGTTACTTTGATGCTTGATAATAATAACACAGAACACATTTCACCTCATGGCCACATGAACAATACAAAGGTCGACAGTTAGCTGGAGTGGCGGCAGTCAGTGATAAGATGCAAGAACTAGAGACTTCTGTCGTATGGACACATCGTACAGCCACCACTCAGTTCCGGTATCAGCTGAGCCCATCATCTCACTATCGAAGGCCAGAGACAGTGTGGTAGACCTAAATTACGGTGTCTGGGCACCATAAATGCAGATCTCAGATTAAGGAGCTAAACAAAGCGCGTGCAATGACACAAAAAGAGGATCCCGTTCCAACGGTAAGCCACTAGGAATAAGCAGAAGAAAATATCACGAAAAGTACCTGAAAGTAACAAAAGTAAAATGTAATACTTTGAAATAAAATACTTTAGTGCATTTGATGCGTCGAGGAGTAAAGGCAGACGATTATCTCAATGAAAATAAAGCCTTTCGACTGTAGATTCGAAATATCTTGTCGTCCGTTCTGACGTTCACCGCCAGTCACTTTGACCGAAAAGTGAATAATTGTTTCAGAACACAACATGTTTTTTCACGCTCGTATACACCGCAAGTTTTACTTCTCAGGAGGAGCACCAATATTTCGTGATTTGAAGTTTTTACTATGCTTTAACAGTAGTTTCCAACAACAATCGCATGAATGAAAAGTTCTTAGTATACAGTATAAACGTCAAGTCATTCCGCTCACAACCCTCGGATATCCACAAACATTCATGCTCCAACTGAAAAATTATTTTTGCTATGAATTCGAGGTAAAGAAAACCGAAAACTCTAGATTATAGAACGAAGTAATAAAAGGCGGAAGAAAGGTTAAGTATTATCTGTTTGTCAATAACCGGGTATTTCACACAGAGCGTGAGCTCAAGGAATTTTGATTTTTTATGCATATCTATAAACGATAAGATGCGATTTCAACAATCAGAGTATTTTATTACTTTCTAAATATCGCTCTAACAAGTGAAGGAAATATATTCATTGATTAAAGTTGGGATGGAGCACCATTACCAATAACGATAGTGTTTATCAAACACCGCATGAACTGGCCTACGACATGCAGAAATTGTTTACTACGCTGAAGTAGTGAAAACTGGTCAAATGCTGTTCACATATCTTGTCGCGACCGATGTGACAGAACGATCCAGTGTCATTTGTAGAAGATGAATGCTGGACTATGATACCGCTAGAGTATTCTACGAATACAGCAACTTAATAGTGTTAGTTCTGAATTGTATCCATTATCTGTCGTGGATGAAGATTTCCAAAGAAGAGACGGTTAATTCTTGACGGTTGTTTGAAACAAAACACAACGTTGTGATAAACAAGAACCTTCGCACGAAAAAATTTTAAGAAAAAATATTGTGCATCCGTGAAAGGATTATTTTGGAAATGAAAATACAGCTCCTGGTTTCACAAACGACGTTTTCCTCCAATATGAACTGGTGTTTTGATTTGCTGTCGTCATATGCAATTTCTGTCGTCCTACTGTGATGTAAAATTATATGAGCTATATGCCTGTGAAAATGCAAATTTTGTCCCCTGTTATTAAACTTTCAACTTTGTGTGTGAGAGTTGGTTGTTATGATAAAAGGACACAGACCATAATTTGTCTAGACGTACATGACAGACAAGCCAATAGCAACACCTGTTTTACCAAATATGCCACGCCAATGGTCGATAATCTGACCCGTGAATTTAACGCCAGTATCCCGTTACGACTAATCTTAGAAGAAAGATTAAGGAAAGGCAAACCTACGTTTCTAGCATTTGTAGACTTAGAGAAAGCTTTTGACAATGTTGACTGGAATACTCTCTTTCAAATTCTAAAGGTGGCAGGGGTAAAATACAGGGAGCGAAAGGCTATTTACAATTTGTACAGAAACCAGATGGCAGTTATAAGAGTCGAGGGACATGAAAGGGAAGCAGTGGTTGGGAAGGGAGTAAGACAGGGTTGTAGCCTCTCCCCGATGTTGTTCAATCTGTATATTGAGCAAGCAGTAAAGGAAACAAAAGAAAAATTCGGAGAAGGTATTAAAATTCATGGAGATGAAATAAAAATGTTGAGGTTCGCCGATGACATTGTAATTCTGTCAGAGGCAGCAAAGGACTTGGAAGAGCAGTTGAACAGAATGGACAGTGTCTTGAAAGGAGGATATAAGATGAACATCAACAAAAGCAAAACAAGGATAATGGAATGTAGTCTAATTAAGTCGGGTGATGCTGAGGGAATTAGATTAGGAAATGAGGCACTTAAAGTAGTAAAGGAGTTTTGCTATTTGGGGAGCAAAATAACTGATGATGGTCGAAGTAGAGAGGATATAAAATGTAGGCTGGCAATGGCAAGGAAAGCGTTTCTGAAGAAGAGAAATTTGTTAACATCCAGTATTGATTTAAGTGTCAGGAAGTCATTTCTGAAAGTATTTGTGTGGAGTGTAGCCATCTATGGAAGTGAAACATGGACGATAAATAGTTTGGACAAGAAGAGAATAGAAGCTTTCGAAATGTGGTGCTACAGAAGAATGCTGAAGATTAGATGGGTAGATCACGTAACTAATGAGGAAGTATTGAATAGGATTGGGGAGAAGAGAAGTTTGTGGCACAACTTGACCAGAAGAAGGGATCGGTTGGTAGGACATGTTCTGAGGCATCAAGGAGTCACCAATTTAGTATTGGAGGGCAGCGTGGAGGGTAAAAATCGTAGAGGGAGACCAAGAGATGAATACACTAAGCAGATTCAGAAGGATGTAGGTTGCAGTAGGTACTGGGAGATGAAAAAGCTTGCACAGGATAGAGTAGCATGGAGAGCTGCATCAAACCAGTCTCAGGACTGAAGACCACAACAACAACAACATCCCGTTCCACTTGAGGTCTAAGCACAATAAGCAGTACTTATATGCAGGCAAATATTCTAGTGGGAAGTCCTACTGAGTCGTTATTCGTAATGAATACCATCCAGCTAAGGACTGTAAAAAAACGGACTATGTAATCGATCTCACAGTTTCATCTTCAGCAGTATTTTCTTTCGTCATCCAGAACTCCCCTAAAAGTATAGCAGGAATCGGAACGATTGACAAATGAAAACGATTTCTTCTGATTATTTGCTATAAATCGACATATGGTAACAATGTGGTTGAGGCTATGATGTGGATGACGTTGCTGCTACTTGTAAGACTTCGAGGTCAGCTGCTAGTAACTCCTGTTAGGGAAGGAGAACGGAGGGATAATGGGCGATATAGGTCGACAGATCGTCTTAATGGCAAGCAAGAGCGCGAAATGATTTTGGTCTGAGATGTGCGATTTATAACTAGGGTCTGGAATAATGAAGAGTTTGGGTGGCTTTATGGCAGTCAGGAGGATGAGAGAGATATTTTAATCTTGATGAAAGGTTGAAGCTCCGATTACACCTACTTGTATTAGGATGAGTAGATGTCAAGACGGATTGTGGAGGGGAGGGGTGAGGACATGTTGGTGTATGGGTGGTAGCACCCTTGTATTGGAGAGGATTGTGGAGGGAAAATGGATTTTTGTCTCCGAGTTTACGGTTTACTAACAGGAATTTGAAAATGATTGCAGACGAAGATTAACAGCGTTGGTACATTTTGTTACTGTCTATGTAATGCATTTTACTACTTCGCAACAGTGATGTGAGATGGATTTCACGTTATTTCCAGCCACCGCTGTAATGCTTCCATGAAAGCTGTTACGAATGACGTTAACATATCAGATTATGATTTGTAGATTGAATCTGGTTGTAAGTAAATGACTGTTAGCAGCTCCTGTCGAGTGAAATATGACATTGTAAAATGAAGTCTTTCATTTTTACATCTCATCTACTTCAGTGCTACACGTTTTCGTCGTCAGCGCAAGAGAGCAGCCTGATCCTATAGCAAGGTTGCCCAGCACTATTGCGCATTGCTTCCTCTACATCATGATTGTTATCAAAAGTGCCTCAGAGGTGACAGCTCACACGGCCAGGACGCGTCAGCAACACGTTATGTACGGAATCACGTATCAATGATTTGTCATCGCTGGGCAGTGATCATCAAAAAGAAAGTTAACCATCCACAGTGTACCCAAGCAGAAAATATTTTCTGTCTCTTTATCATAACCGTGTTTGTCGTTCAGTTTGAGATCCTCGACAGTTTATGGCAGGCATCTACATTCCTTTTTTCTGCGTGGCACCCGATGCCTACCATTATGGTAACTATGGACACAGGTAACCAGTTACTTCAGCTGTGAAACGATCTTTCTCGCACAAAAGAATTATACCCAAATTCAAAGTGAATCCCTTTCAATAATTTAGCTCTAAGCTATACTTAATTGCAAACCACAAGCTACCACTTATACGGTTCCCATACCAGCATTACGAACAAGAAGAGCATAGAGGATCTTAATTGTCAGTTCGTATCACTACAGAATTCACTGTAAGCTACCCAGTAGCGTGCTAAGAATAACTCTCTTTCACGGTTGCTGATAGGGACAGAACTTGTGTTCGATTTGCAAGAACTCCCCTGTTTCAAATATGGTGTAAACCACGTATCTTTGTCGCCAATAACATATCTCAGTTTCCATCTAAACAGCACGCCTTCTACGATTTTCTTGCCTGAAATGAAATCGGGCACACTTTCTATATGTCAATCTAACCACATTTCATCAATGAACCCAAGCAAATGTTCGAGTACTCTAAGCAAAAATTTAAGAAAACGTGCGTATAGCTTCCATCTACTTGAACACTTTTAAGTATGATTCGGTCAGTTCCTCTCAATCGGAAGAATCTGTTTGAAATCAAAAACAGGAGTCAATCATAGGCTCTGCTGCACCTGCTTGACCCTCCACTGGGAACCGATGATACATAGTTCGCTATCATGAAGGTGTCCTTGTTAGGGAAGCCCCACCCTGGTTTCAGTCTTGAGGTTGTTGCCTCTCAAACATTCTTACAGAAAGATGTCGTCCCATCTCACGGAAGAACCGAATTCGAGGTCGAGAAGCTCGTCTGCTGTCCACTACTTTGGCCGTTGCTGGGCCATAACTCACAATTTGCCAAGCCAGCCTTCCCAGTCATTTACCTGCACAGTTTCCCATTGCCTAGTTGTAGGTGCCTTACAATTTGTGGGCGTCAGACACCAGCCGACCTCTAACAGGCATCTATCGCCATTTTAAGGTCGGTACCCTGCAAAGGACAACACCAGATTTCGACTCTTGCTCTACGGGTCTCCTCTGTCACATCTCTCTCCACTTTCAACACTGACGCTCATAGATCTGGAGATACCCCTTCATAAGGAGAGCTTCAAGTACAGCAACCTCAGCTGCGACACTGCTGCCTGGTCTCCCCGCAGTACATTCAATCACAGTGAAAGCCTGTTCGATTCTTGCGTATGCCATAAAAAGTGAAAGAGATCGTGCGAACTCTTTGCAGTCTGGACAGAAAATCCTGCTCTCTTAGGGTGGAGGCGTAAATGCTATCACTCAGTCACCAGGCGTCGGTACCACCAGATATAACTTCCCCCAACAAAACGCCAGTCACAGGAAGGGAGGCACACGGAATATCCTCATCGAATACCAGACTGTTGACAGGAAATAGGATACAAGTATTTACTGAAGCTTTGTAACTGTATTACAATAAAAATATAAGAAATAACAGAAAGAAAATTTTTGGAGTAGGGAGACTGGGGCACTGCAATTACAAAACACAGCCTACCACAGAGGTTAGTAGCAACAAGACCGTAGTCTTCCCACAGACAGGTCAGTACATTTAGACTGTCGAGTAAGAAAGCGCACGAATTTATGTTGTTTTGTTAGTGAAGGCAAATTTTACTAGCTCAAGATATTTTGTTGTTTACTCCTAGACAACGCTCTTAATAAGTAAATAAGTGCAACGATTAAAGTCCTTAGAGTAAGGATTATTTTAACACTGTAAACGACGATAAGTATTTAAAACGTTTTTGTAAACGAACTAAAACAATTCAAATATGGTGGTGGGGCAGAAAGGACCATTAAAATAGGGGCTCGTCGACCCACATGGCCAACATGTCCAGCTGTCATCTTGTAAGTAAGTACTCCTATTAACTTTAATAGCACAACCTAGTCAAATTCTAGATCATATCCAATGGAAGTTTTATAGATGTACACTACTGGCCATTAAAATTGCTACACCAAGAAGAAATGCAGATGATAAAAGGGTATTCATTGGACAAATATATTATACTAGAACTGACATTTGATTACATTTCCACGCAATTTGGGTGCAAAATCCTGAGAAATCAGTACCCAGAACCTCTGGCCGTAATAACGGCCTTGATACGCGTGGGCATTGAGTCAAACATAGCTTGGATTGCGTGTACAGGTACAGCTGCCCATGCAGCTTCAATACGATACCACAGTTCATCAAGAGTAGTGACTGGCGCATTGTGACGAGCCACTTGCTCGGCCTCCATTGACCAGACGTTTTCAGTTGGTGAGAGATATGGAGAATGTGCTGGCCAGGGCAGCAGTCGAACATTTTCTGTATCCAGAAAGGCCCGTACAGGACCTGCAACATGCGGTCGTGCACTATCGTGCTGAAATGTAGGGTTTCGCAGGGATCGAATGAAGGGTAGAGCCACGGGTCGTAACACATCTGAAATGTAACGTTCACTGTTCAAAGTGCCGTCAATGCGAACAAGTGGTGACCGAGACGTGTAACCAATGGCACCCCATACCAGCACGCCGGGTGATATGTCAGTATAGCGATGACGAATACACGCTTCCAATGTGCGTTCACCTCGATGTCGCCAAACACGGATGCGACCATCATGATGCTGTAAACAGAACCTGGATTCATCCGAAAAAAATGACGTTTTGCCATTCGTGCACCCAGGTTCGTCGTTGAGTACACCATCGCAGGGGCTCCTGTCTGTGACGCAGCGTCAAGGGTAACCGCAGCCATGGACTCCGAGCTGATAGTCCACGCTGCTGCAAACGTTGTCGAGCTGTTCGTGCAGATGGATGTTGTCTTGCAACGTCCCCATATGTTGACTCAATGATCGAGATGTGACTGCACGATCCGTTGCGGATAAAATGCCTGTCATCTCGACTGCTAGTGATACGAGGCCGTTGAGATCCAGCACGGCGTTCCGTATTACCCTCCTGAACCCACCGAATTCATATTCTGCTAACAATCATTGGATCTCGACCAACGCGAGCAGCAATGTCACAGCATCTTCTTCCTGTCGGTTAAATTTTGCGTCTGTAGCACTTCATCTTCGCGGTGTAGCAATTTGAATGGCCAGTAGTGTAAATGAAACAAATTGTAGATAAAATGACTAAAGTTGTTGTCTCACAGTGTGGAGGAGTCCTACAAAATGATAGTCACTCACTTCCACATGAATCGTATTGACCCACGCAATCACTGTATCTCAAAGGTTTTAATACTACGGAGATATGGGATTAAAACGGAAGTAAAATCACAGAAGAGCTAAATGAAAGGCACAGGGAAATATAAATGGCTGACCACATAGAAAAAACATCCTCAACCCATCACTCTGTAACACATTAAGAACATCTCCCTAAAATTTTCGGCAACATGTTGGACAGATCACAAAACCTTGAAATCCTCAACACTTTCATTTCAATGTCACTTAAAACAGAGGGCAGACCTGTCGGCATATCTGCCACTGTCCTCTGGTCCGAAAACAAAAAAGGACGTCTAGTAAAACGCGGCCGTGATTTGTACTCCATAAGCACCACTTACTGGGGGATCATCGCGCCGAAGCAAGACACCATGCGTCAGAGGGCTGTGCCCTACGCGAAGACGAGTAAGGAGGACCTCATCCCGTCTTCGTGACTGGAAAGAGGTGTACCTCACGGACGAGTGATGGGCTTTACTAATGCAGCTTATTATTTGTCACTTCAAGCTGCTAGTATTCCATTGACGCATGACTCTGTACGTCAGACATTAGGCAGCATGCAGTGGGATGGGACACTAAAATAACACGCTTCCTTCGTTGCTAAATTTGCCCTTTCATTCCCCGCAATATCCATGTGTCCTGGTACCCAGCAGAAATACACATCCTTCCCCAGCCATTGTAATTGAAGGAGGGTATCCTGGATATTCTGGACTACTTTCTCTGCTGCGTACAAGCATTGTGAGGAGTAAAGGGCAATCAGAACAAACAAGGAATTTAGCACTCGAAGCGCATACTGTTTAAAGACATATGCAGGAGGGCAGTGTCTACTGTGCTGTACTAAATCTAAAATTAACCTGGACCTCTTGGGCCCCTCAGGAGCTCAGCATTTGTTAGTTGAATACGAGCTTGGAAACCCCAGTATTCCTCAGCTGGGCACTGGTAAGTGCCACCAGTCGTTTATCACCATACGTCCTAGGAATGCTTCAGTATCCACTGTACGCTGCGGCAGTGGAATGTTGTGCGTCAAAGGGAATGGGAATCTTGGCTTGACTGCCTGGTTCGTGAAGATGGTAGAAACCTCTATAAAAAAAAGCCTCAATCTCAAGATGTGTTGAGCGCTGAGGTGATGCATGGCTGTTGAGGTGGAACAATTGTAAGCAGGCATCCTATAGAGAGCCTGCAGCACTCAGTTGTTTAAGGCTTACCTAGGCACGTGGTGCTCTGTCTAGGCAGACTTGTTTTTCAACAGCTGCTCATCGGACCCCGATAGATCCTTCAAAAGCTTCGATTCCTCCTCCCAGCGGAAAGGGAGGCCCACTGGAAGATACCAGCACACAGTCTAACAAGAGAGCTTGGGTACCAGTCCTTCTGACATAGTCAGTGGTAATAGAACACATTCAGTTTGTCGAAATGTGTTTGTAATAATTAAAAGAAAACAGGGCAGCATCGATAAATATTCACAGTTGTACATACAAAAAGTAACCTTTAAATCTGTTAACCACTTGCAAAATGAGACCCTATTGGTCGAAACATCAAGTTCCCAATAAGTGAAGAACCTCCAGAAAGCTGAATGCCTCGAGAAGTATGCAGTTGAAACTGAAAGCTCTGTGGTACCAGGAAGGCATTGTTGACGTGTAAAACATTAATAAAACGATGGAACTTCCTGCTTCTCCAAAGATCAAGTCAGTCCACTGTCCAGCGCTGCCATTACCACTTTAAAGGTTGTGGCCACGATGCTGCCTCAGACAAAAAACAAAAAAAAATCGAAGTGGAAAGCGAAGTACGGCTCACTGATGTAGAGGGGCAGAGCACAGTCCGACAATGTAGACGTCATCATATCTGACGTCCCTTTCGAATCTTCTTCAGAAGTAATGGATCTTGATGTCAGACTGGGGCAGTCATCTCGCCCCAAGAATAAGCCTCCTCCTTCCCAGCAGGAAGTCTGATAAAAGTGCTACCCCCAAGACTCATGGTTCTCAGCCTACAGTGGATCATTAATGGGTTCAGGACACATAGGGAGGAACTGAAACACTTAAAACGCCCCCTGTGCCTGTGTTTGCAAGAAACGCATTTTAATCGTCTGCTGCCCCTGTACTATGGGACTATACACTCTATTGCAAGGATGACCTGACTCTGGAAACGGCCAATGGAGGGGTCACTGTGTTTGTCAGTGACACATACGACTCTACCATTAATCTGCTATCCCCATGGCTACTGACCTGCAAGCATTTGCCATTGAAATTCATGTCTGCTCACTGTATCTGCCTGTGCAAGATACAATAGACTCTGAGGCTCTCACCGATCTTATGGAACAACTCCTCCGATTATTTCTCCTACTGAGACACTTCAGTTCCCATGGTGTATTGGAAGGCTCGACCTCTGCTTGACCTTGGGACCATTATCTCTCTCTGTTCTTCAGCAGTCACATGCTCTACTCAGTGGGAAGCTGTTGATCACTTCCTACGCCGCATTTACCTACTGGATAGAGCATAACCTGAAGAGAAGGCACTAAAATGTATGGTCAGCAGTGCTAACTGGACACTGTTCAACCAGCTGACAGTATCTGAACGGTCTGAAAGTGTCCAGGAATAAGTGGATCACATTACACAAGTGATCCACCAAGCCACTGAGTTATCCATTTCAAGGTCCTCAGGTCATCATAGGAAGCAACCTGTACATTGGCGGACCGGTGAATGCAGCTCAGCAGTGCAGGTCAGGTGTGCAGCTCTACGATGGTTTAAGTACCGCTCAACAACAGAGAACTTCACAACATTTAGGATCACAAGAACCAAGGCTCGACACGTAATTAAGAATAGCAAGAGAAGGCCATGGTAAGCGCCGCTGGACTCCATCAATCGTTCCACTTGTTCTACAAAAGTATGTGAAGCTATCAGGAGAATTTATGGTAAACACCGTTGTCTACCAGCAGCAGAAGTGCTGAAAAAGGGGTGTCTCAAACAACGCTCGGTTACATCACTCGGATGCTGGCAGAGCGTTTTGCTAATGCGAGCCGATCCGACGTTTCGTCGCTGCCTTACGACTACAGAAAGGGGCAAGCTGAACTTCAGGTCCAACAGCTCTGAGAGTTATAATAACCCTTTCTCCAAGGGGGCTAGAATTCGTACTGTCTGAGGGTCATGATGCTGTAACCAATCACGACACAACCCGGTACTGCATCCTTCTACATTTTCCAGCAGTGTCAAAGGAAATCCTCCTCGGATGTTTTAAGTTGATATGGCAGACAGATCACTTCCCCAACTCGCGAAGAGAGGCAATTCTGATACTTCTCCCCAAAACAAGAAAGGACGGCAAATGTCCCAGTAGTTACCGGAGTATAACCTTAAGGAGCTGTGTAGGAAAGACCTTGGAGCGAATGTTTAACAGTCGTCTGGTCTAGATGTTAGAGACCAATCAACTCCGTAGTCGCGCTCAGCGTGCATACCGGAGTTTTCAGTCCACCGTCGACAACCTGACGCTGCTAGAGACGGCTATTCAGCAGGCTTTCCTACGTAAATATAACAACACTGAAGCGCCAAAACAACTGGTAAAGGCATGCGTGTTCAAATACAGAGATACGTAAACAGCCAGAATAATGCGCTGCGGTTGACAACGCCTATATAAGACAACAAATGTCTGGCACAATTATTAGATCGGTTACTGCCGCAACAATGGCAGTTTATCAAGATTTAAGTGAGTTTCAACGTGGTGCTATAGTCGGCCCACGACACAGCACCTCAAAGGTAGCGATGAACTGGGGATTTTCCCGTACGACCATTTCACGAGTGTACTGTGAATATCAGCAATCCGGTAAAACATCAAATCTCGGATATTTCTGCAGCCGAAAAACGATCCTGCAAGAACGGGACCAACGACGACTGAAGAGAATCGTTCAGCGTGACACAAGTGCAACCTTTCCGCAAATTTTTGCAGATATCAATGCTGGGCCATCAGCAAGCGTCAGCGTGCGAACCATTCAACGAAACATCATCGATATGGACTTTCGGAGCCTAAAACCCACTCGTGTGTCCTTGATGACTGCGCAACATCCCTCGCCTGGGCTTGTCAACACCGACTGCTGATGACTGGAAACATGTTGCCTGATCGAAGGAGTTCGTTTCAAATTGTATCGAGCGGTTGGACGTGTACGGGTATGGAGACAGCCTCATGAACCCATGGATCCTGTAAGTCAGCAGTGGACTGTTCAAGCTGGTGGGAGGGTCTGTAATGGTATGAAGCGTGTGAAGTTGGAGTGATACGACTCTGACAGGTGATACGTAAGTAAGCATCATATTTTGTCACCTGCATCTATTCATGTCCATTGTGTAGTTCGACAGACTTGGGCTATTCCAGCAGGACAATGCGGCATCCCACACGTCCAGAATTTCTACAGAGAGGCTCGGCTCCAGGAACACTCTTCTGAGTGTAAACACTTCCGCTGGCCACCATAATTCCCAGATATGAACATTATTGAACATATCTGGGATGCCTTGGAACGTGCTATTCAGAAGAGATCTCCGCCCCCTCGTACTCTAACGGATTTATGGACAGCCCTGCAGGACTGATTGTGTCAGTTCTCTCCAGTACTTCTTCAGACATTACTCGAATCGATCCCACGTCATGTTGTGGCACTTATGTGTGCTCTCGGGGGCCCTACACGATATTTGGCAAATGTACCAGTTTCTTTCGCTCTTCAGTGTAGTTGAGTAGTTGGTGTAGTTACGTTTAGATAGGGAAGCCTGCTCCGCTTGTAGCAGCGTCAGGTTGTCGACAGCTCTTTTTTTTTTTTTTTTTTTTTTTTAGGGTGTCGAGTTGGTGAGTTGGTGACACGCTGTTAGATCGTTTTGAGCAGGGCTGCGTTTTTAGTATTACCTTCTTTACCATAACCATAAACAGTGTCACATCTACTGTGAGGAGTCCCTTACACTACATCTTATTCGTGGATGATTTTGCTACTTTCTGTTCCTCCTCCAGTGTTGCAACAGCAACCCATCAGTAGCAACTTAGTGTGTGGAGAGTAGAGGAGTGGGCTGCAAAGATAGGTTTTAGTTTTGTGTTCATTTTAATCGTTCTCGTGGTATTTTTTTTTAATTTGCCTCATATGTGAGGGATACCATTCTATATTTTAAAGACGTCGCGAGGTTTCTGGATCTCATTTTCGACTTCTAACTGTCGTGGGTACCACACCTGAGAGACCTGAAAGCTAGAACCCAGAAGGCGTTGAATATCTTAAAGTGCCTTAGCCACAGGTCTTGGGGAGCGGATATAGCACGGCTGCTCCAGTTTTATAGGACTTCCGTGCGTTTGCGGCTGACCTATGGGTGCACGGTGCATTGGTCAGCGAGGCCTCCCTAACTGCAGATTATTGGATCTATCCATTATGAGGTGACCAGGTGCTTACAGGACCAGCCCCTCACAAAGTCTCTATGCTGAGGCTGGGGAACCGCCACTCACCATCTGGTGTGTGTCAAGTATGTAAATTCCTCACAGCTGCTGTTTCACCTCGTCCGCTTCTGGAATGCCTTATCTCCAATCGCCCACCTGCAACAAGGCCGTTTGGAATCCGCATGCGACACCTGCTGGAGTCGGTTCGCATGGAGCACATGCAATCCCAACTCCAGGTTTTTAACAGCCTGCTGCCCTGGTTTCTTCTGAGGCCCCTTCGATCACCCTAAGACGTTTTGAGGGAAAAAGGTTAAACTTACACCAATAAAAATAACTATGAATTGAATTTTTAATCATGTATTGTTCATGTCGTTCTGCTCTTTCCAGTTCTGAGCGAACAGTGAGCACGTAAGGATGCCTAGGAAATAGTGTCTCCCGTCAAGTATGGGTGACTGCCGAAAGATTTCTCCTAATCTCATGCAGCCCACGTAACTTAACTGCCATGCATTTCCTTCTTCATGACAATCCTTGGCAGCACACTCCAGGAGCAACGAAGACGCTTCTGCGGCATTTTCGATGGGAAGGCTTTGATTTCCCACCATACAACCCGGATGTGGCTCACTCTGATTTTCTTCTCTGCCTACATGAAGACAACATTTTGGCACAGGATGCAGAACAATGTAGAGAATTGGCTGCCTTCTACGACGAGGGTATTGGAAAGTTGGTACAAAGCTATGACAAATGACTAAGTCGGAGAGGCAACTATGTAGAGAAGCAGGTGGAACGTGTAGCTAAATGCTGCAAACAAAACATTTTTGATTTTCACAGTGGTTCTCATTTAGCGACCAATCGGACCTTACTTTCCGAATATCTCTCGTATTTAAATAATCTGTGAGTACTGATGTCTATACATTTTCAGTTAAGTGGCAAATGTCATAACTCAGCTGAATGATAGCATCATATGGACCGTCTTCCCCCAAACTACTAAGCCAACTTGCCCAGTATGTGGGGTACGCTGGCCCAGGCAGTACTACTGAACTAGATATTTTTTTATCAATAGGCAAACAGCGAAAAACTTCACTTACTTAGTTGTATAGCTGCTGAAACAATGTACCAACGTTTCCACATAAAAAGATCAATGACTACATTTAAAATAGAAACTGGAAAAAAAGCGAATAACGTGGATCAATGTGTCCCATTCTCCCATATAGCCGATGTCAGTAAAGAGTTTATTAATTTTTAATAGCTACGTAGATATCTGTTTAGTTATAACACAGCACCGTCATTTCACCTGCATACACATTAATATATATTTCGTAATTTTCATTTAACTTCAGTAGGAAATTATTTGCATATGTAGAAAAACATAAGGAAGTATGTGTGGAGGAAAGATGCCACAGGAGAGATATAAGTTTGAATAAAGGTAAGGTGTTGGATATAGACTAATAAATTCCATTTTCTGAAGGTTCGTAAATACTTAAAAAACATCAGTTCACCGAGAAGAGCTGCTCATAAAAATTCTTTATTACACCCTGTTTTAGTCCTCAGACCATCATCAGGTATCTTAATACATTTGAAACAGCTTACATGGCGATATAATACATATGGCATAAAATAGCATAAAATTTATCGTAAGTCACTGTTGTCAAGTAGTAAAATACATTACATTGTCAATAATAAAATCAGCTAAGCACCGTTAATCTTCGTTCGATATACTGTGTACACTCTGGTTCCTACATTTCGAGTGGAGACACTGTACACACTGGCGACTACACTGCTGATTAAAATCGAAAAAGATTATTGGACAACGGAAGCAGAATATTAGGGGAAAACATGGAAACAATACTTGGTAAATACATAGTTGTCCAGAGGATGTTAGATTAATTTAAAATTAAGACGTGTTGGAAGACATTAATACGAAAAATTCATTACATATTTCTGATTTTAAAAAAGGCTTTGCAAGAGTTAAGAAGGAACAAATGCCATGTGCTAGTGAAATGCCTGCGAAAATTTTAAGGGCTTAATAAAAATGATACGATCCTATAAATGAAATTTTGGTACTGGGATAAGTTTCATCAGATCCGGAAACAAATATGCAATAGTTACGTTTCAGAAGAAGCTGCTGCATAATTAGTATAGCGCCACATGTGTCCAAAATACTCACGAGAGTACCTTATCGACCAACAGAGCCGAAAATTTGAAGTAGATTAAGAGAGGATGAGTTCAGTTTTAAGAGAAGTAGTTGCATTGGACAAGCGATTGTACGCTGTGGTTAGTAATAGAGGGCACAGTGGAGAAGGGCAAGGGAATTGTCATTGTGTTCATAGATTTTGAAAAGTATGATGCGGAACGGAATGGAATGTTTGCCGTTCTTAGGCAGTGCTGTCAACAGCACCGACGGAATCAACTATCTTTATAGAAAGCTGAATGGAGTATCCAACTCTGAAACAAGCGGCCGAATTCGGGACAGATTTCAAAAGTGTTGTTGATTGTCGTCTACCCACACAGTGACTGTGCATTCTCACCCTGAGGGACATGCACTGGCGACCGACCGCCGTTTCATCCCGTGCACATGGCGTCAGCTGATTTTTCTCCTGGCTGTTTTCAGTTTCCCGGACACTGTAACAGCTACTTCTCTATCGAATAACGAGGCTGAGTACATACTGTTGCAGTCCCCCGACAAAGGAAAACCCCTGGCAGTACTGATAACTGGACCTGGGATATACTCACGGTAATCAGCCACGCAGACATCTCTGCGACGGAGGTGTACGCTCCTAATCACCACTGACATTTAATTTGCGTTTACAAGAAGCAAAGGAGGAAGCAACGAATTATCTCTGTTTGGGAGTTGTTTGTCTCGGACACAACATCCATATGAACAGTTCACCCATGGCACAGGAGTGGTCGTCGAAAGTGTTGGCCCAATCTAGTGGTAAAGTAAATAGAGTGAGTTTCCTGTAACACGCCATCAGGAAAAAACGTCTAATAAGAAACATAATAAACAGCAGACAGAGTTTGGGCCTACATTTCGAACTAAGTCAATGCTGAAAATTTTTGTTCAAGGGGTGGTGGAAGGAAAGCATAATAGAGGCGGGCCTACCTGTAAGTATATAAGGCATATCGGTGATGTATATGAAATTGTTATGTGTTATGAAATTGAGCACTGTCTGATTTTCATGTGATTTGTAAGGAGAGATTTCTGATAGAGGCCTATGTAATCTAACATTTCTTACTTACACCTAGTATTATTATTCATTATTCAGTCATAAAAATTATTACTACTTTCGATAATATCACATATAAAACTTGTTTTTCCCATTTTTTATATTTATTTGACTGAAAAATAAACTTTTACAATAAAATGAGAAGACAATCATACTACAAATCGTTAATAATTGTCTTATTTCAAAACCATGTTTGATCACATCGTGTATTTTAAGTTTTGTATTTTGCAAAATCGACACTCCATTGTATATTTTAGATAAAATTTCAAATGAAATAATTCGGAAAAATTATGAAGATTCATGTTATTGCTAATATTTTTATTGGTAATAGAAGTAAATAGAACCGGCCACTTCCAGTAACTCGTTATAATTAATATCCTATCATTATTTACTTGTGAGCAAGTCGCTATTAGCGCCATCCAAGTCAAAACTAATACCTAAATGTTTAATGATACGTACGGAATAATTTCTACGCTCCATAGCTTTTTACTAACATTTATTAACAAGAGGCCTTTCTTCATCATGCTGCAAACAGCACGTTGTATTATATTTACAAGCACATTACATTAATCTGAAGTGTAGTGAGGTTTATTTGCTGGGTGTCACAGTGGCTTTGTATACCTAAATTTAACCCTATGCAGAAGATATATTTATTTTAGTGTGTACCTCCCCTCACCTGTGCGTTGAAATCATTCCATTAACGTACTTGCTCACATTTTGCTGGAAATTTACGTGTCTCGCACACAGATGGCAGTAATAAAGAATTCATCATCACTTAACAATTTCACATTTACATGTTAACAGCATTGCAGAGATTTTTATCTGCAAAGATAAACTTACTTCAGTTGCTAAGATAGCACAAACAATGAAGATAAAGCAAAGTCTTCTTGTGTGTAGGGCAGGGTGGAACACGCTTCCACAAAAGACACAATGAGCACATAAATGCCTATCACACAAACAGTTTTAGTAAATTTTGAATAGCCTAGCACATAAACAACATGAGCCACCTGTAATCTCCCCCATTTCTAATCGTATATGGGAAAACTGACTGTGATCCCGTAAGCCTAATCGTGGCACAAAATTTCAAGGCAATCGTTTCCGAAGCGAATAACTGATTAGCGGATAAAAGTTTACAACAGGTTATTTTTACAAATAACTTCTTATGCTGTCCGCTTTCCTGAATTTAGAATTATGTTTAAAACTGTGCAGTCACTCATAGTGAAGACTAAACGAAAAAAGAGGTACCACGAAATTCCGAAGATCCATAGTAAAATCATATTTAGTTAGTATGTAAAATTAAACCGTCGACAGTCCAATTAGACAATATCTGTTGGTTACCTAGTGAATTATAAGAACAGCAATAATTACGGATTTATTTAGGTACACATTTGTCAACAGAAAATTCAGTCACACGTAAAAAGCATAACATCGCTTTACAAATAACAGAAAATTTTAGCAATTCTTTTAAATTGTTAAGAAAATCGAAGTAAATAATTTAGAATAACAAGAAAAAGATAGTTACTGAAATGTTTGACTGGTGAAAATACTTTAATATAACAAAAATTGCGTTGGCTCAAAGTAACGATTACGTATATGAACAGACTTACGATATCTGAAAATAAAGCTCATTGAAATATCTCGTAAAAACTGAGAAATTATTTGAATGAATAAGTAACAAGTAACCTCCTTCATAATGGCAGCGCCAGGATAGGAACCAACACAAATCAACACCCTTCAAACAGCATAGAATAAAATGTGGAAAATTTATATAGCTTTAGCTTGAATCGTGATTTCCCAGTATTACTTCCAATAAATTTCCATTGCTGGTATTCCCATTTAGACTGTAATAATGACCATTGCCTCTGATTATTATCGAACAGAACAGCTAACTTACTGAAGGTGTCATTGCAAGATACCTCGTGTGGGAGGGAGAAAGAGGTTTGAATTTTGATTTAAATTCTATAAATGAAATGCAAGGAGTGCTGTTCAACATATAAGTGATATACAGTGAAACTGCATTAAACGGCACATGCAATAATTATTGAAATTTTGTCAAATTCATTTAACAATCACTTACGAATTATTCAAATAATGATAAACAAACACAAAAAAATTAGGTCGCCAGATACTGTAGAAAGTATCAAAAACTTAAAAAACAACAAATAGAATTGAATTGGCACCAAGAGCTCACAACAAGTGAATTATACAGGATGTTACAAAAAGGTACGGCCAAACTTTCAGGAAACATTCCTCACACACAAAGAAAGAAAATATGTTATGTGGACATGTGTCCGGAAACGCTTACTTTCCATGTTAAAGCTCATTTTGTTACTTCTCTTCAAATCACATTAATCATGGAATGGAAACACACAGCAACAGAACGTACCATCGTGACTTCAAACACTTTGTTACAGGAAGTGTTCAAAATGTCCTCCGTTAGCGAGGATACACGCATCGACCCTCCGTCGCATGGAATCCCTGATGCGCTGATGCAGCCCTGGAGAATGGTGTACTGTATCACAGCCGTCCACAATACGAGCACGAAGAGTCTCTACATTTGGTACCGGGGTTGCGTAGACAAGAGCTTTCAAATGCCCCCATAAATGAAAGTCAAGAGGGTTGAGGTCAGGAGAGCGTGGAGGCCATGGAATTGGTCCGCCTCTACCAATCCATCGGTCTCCGAATCTGTTGTTGAGATGCGTACGAACACTTCGACTGAAATGTGCAGGAGCTCCATCGTGCATGAACCACATGTTGTGTCGTACTTGTAAAGGCACATGTTCTAGCAGCACAGGTAGAGTATCCCGTATGAAATCATGATGACGTGCTCCATTGAGCGTAGGTGGAAGAACATGGGGCCCAATCAAGACATCACCAACAATGTCTGCCCAAACGTTCAGAGAAAATCTGTGTTGATGACGTGATTTACAATTGCGTGCGGATTCTCGTCAGCCCACACATGTTGATTGTGAAAATTTACAATTTGATCACGTTGGAATGAAGCCTGATCCGTAAAGAGAACATTTGCACTGAAATGAGGATTGACACATTGTTTGATGAACCATTCGCAGAAGTGTACCCGTGGAGGCCAATAAGCTGCTGATAGTGCGTGCACACGTTGTACATGGTACGGAAACAACTGGTTCTCCCGTAGCACTCTCCATACAGTGACGTGGTCAACGTTACCTTGTACAGCAGCAACTTCTCTGACGCTGACATTAGGGTTATCGTCAACTGCACGAAGAATTGCCTCGTCAATTGCAGGTCTTCCCCAGTCGCGAGTCATAGGCTGGAATGTTCCGTGCTCCCTAAGACGCCGATCAATTGTTTCGAACGTCTTCCTGTCGGGACACCTTCGTTCTGGAAATCAGTCTCGATACAAACGTACCGCCCACGGCTATTGGCCCGTGCAAATACATATATCAAATGGGTATCTGCCAACTCCACGTTTGTAAACATTGCACTGACTGCAAAACCACGATCGTGATGAACACTAACCTGTTGATGCTACGTACTGATGTGATTGACGCTAATACTGTAGAGCAATGAGTCGCATGTCAACAAAAGCACCGAAGGCAACATTATCTTCCTTCAATGGGGCCAACTGGCGGTGAAGCGAGGAAGTGGAGTACATACTGACGTAAGTAAAATGAGCTCTAACATGGAAATTAAGCGTTTCCGGACACATGTCCACATAACATCTTTTCTTTATTTGTGTGTGAGGAATGTTTCCTGAAAGTTTGGCCGTACCTTTTTGTAACACCCTGTATAAGGTGCCTGCCCTGGTATTTGCCTTTTAACATGAGCATTGTATGACTTCATTCTAATTTAACATATAAATAAATTACGCGAGACAGGTTGACCTGGTGTATTAAATGAGGAAGGAATAATAAAAAAAAACAGCTGAACATATGACTCTCTTAATGGACAAACGGTGAATACTGTGCTTTGCGTCTGTATGAGCATCCAACACATTGCAAAGAAATTGAAGAAAGCGAAAGAAGAATGCGCAGCTAGGAAGGCGGGCGTTTTCTGTATTACCATGTTCAAAGCGTGGTCAGTGTGGCGGTGGAATCGACTGATTGCGTGCGGCTGCATCAAGACTCTGCCGGCGTCGTAGCTGATAGCGTCTAACATGCACTACCCTGAAATAGTGACTGAAACCTGCTACTGGATCATTACTGGACGACGGTATGCGTCCATCCGCAATTGCAAACCTACGCGAAACTGCATTAAACAAAGCTCAAAACTGTTCTAACAGTACTACCGTCATCGGACATGTAGTAAATCAAAATGATCCTGAGTTAACCTCTTGATAACGCGCACAGTGAGCGAAGCTCGCCTACTTGGATCTAACAAACTTTGCTCTCTACGCTGTTTACGACGAATGCAAAGTGCATTGTCTCATGACAAGCGATACGAGAATCGTTGCTACTTATCTGAAGAAGTCAAGAGTGCACTCCTGCCTCCTTAGAAGCAAAATTCTCCTCGCACCTGGAGAGAGAGAGCTTCTCCCCTTCAGCGTCTAAGCGAACGTTAGATTCTTGCCAATGAAGAAGTCCCTTACAAAATTTCCTCCCTCCTTGCTGTCGCATTCTGCGAGGAAAAGAGAGCCATACTCTGTGTGAGACAGAGTATACAAATAAACGAAGACTTCTCCCTTTGAGTATTGCTGCTACGTTCCAAAGTGTTCTGCTCGCGGGAATCGGCCAAACTTGCCCGGGCCACTTGAGATTCTTGGGCACCCAAGTCGTGCTGTTGCTATTCAACTCGCCGCTCTGTCCGCGTTACCTAGAATCGTGACAATACTGTTTTTCGCTCTAAGTTTGTGGTTTACGGTGCCTCGAGCACACGTGCGAATGTCCACGGCTTCCCTTGGCAGCGTGTTGATTTATGCAGCGTCTTCGCCTGTCGCTAATCTTCTGGGGGCCTGCCCTCTGTGAAGCGTGCCGACGTGGGCGCGCGACCGCCGCTCGCCCGTGGGCGCACTACCTCTGTCCACCTGGTCGCCGGGCTTCCCTGCTAGGAACGAATCAGAAGAATTCCTTTCATTGACAAAGTGTACCAAGTTTGCAAAGAGAAGAATCATAGCCCTTTACCGATGCTTAATGACACAATAATTCACCTCCATCACAATTCATATATTGCAATAAACTACAGACTGATTTTAAAAGCAATTGTCTCCTTTAATTAAAAACATGAAAAGCTTTGACGCTTTTCATCATTACTGATCAAGGTAAGTCATATTTTTAATTATAAAATAAAACCCTCAGTATTATTCTGTATAAAACTGTTTTTGTTTGATAAATCAACAACGCTCTGTTCAACTATAGTAGAATAGGAACAGAATACTAATCAAGGTAACTATGATTCAGCTGAACGATGAGCTCAAGGCGCTAGAATGAACATATATCTATTATTATTTAAAAGGTCACTCAGGGTCTCTGGGTGGGCTGCAGTGAACAGTCTTACAATTGACATCTTGGGTCGTCGGGAGTTCTGCACGTTATTAGCGTCGTATTTCCCCGATATTTCTGTAATGTACCTCTAACCTTCATCACGTGCGACCTAAGACTGCTCTTCGAGTGGATTTGGCCCAGTATTTATGTCTGTGGCCTTCCACTTACACCGCTGCACCGGCGGCTCCAGACGTTCCCTCTGCGGTCCGCGCCCTGTTCGTTGAGATCGTCTGGAACGTTGCCGCTCCATTTTCCGTCCGCTGAGGTTCTGGGTTTTCCTCCTGTGGTCCGCGCCCACAAGACCTGCTCCTCCGTATTCCATCTTCAGTCTGGTGCGTTTGGAAATCTGTCTGAGGCACCAGGCGTTCCCTCTGTGGTCTGCACACGCTCACTGCGTTCTGCTGGCTCGTTGCCGTTCCGTTTTCGGTCCGCTGCAGTTCTGGATGTTCCCTCTGCGGTCCACGCCAGTCGGACCCGCTCCTGGACGTTCCACCTTCTGTCCGCTGCGCCTGGCACTCTGTCTGGTGATAGTTTTCTATATCCACGCCTCCCGTTCTTCTACTCGTGCGCTGCTGCAGCTGTCACCTTTGCTACTTTAAAAATTCCAGAGCAGGATACCAAGTTCAACTCAGCTAGAGCCCCATGTCGCGGTTCATGAGATCATCAGTCACTTTTATCTATACCAGTTCCCTCATAAGCGGACCTCAGGGGGCGCCTGGTGCATCAGATAGAATTCTAAACACACCAGACCGAAGATGGAACACCCAGGAACGGGTCTGGTGCACGTAGACCACGAGGGAACACCCAGAACTGCAGCGGACGGAAAAAGGAACGGCAACGTTCCAGAAGATCGCAGCAAGCGGGCGTGGACCACAGAGGGAACGTCTGCAACTGCCAGTGGAGAGGAAAGGCTGCAGACATAAGTAATGGACCAGGTCCTCTCGAGAAACACCTTATGAAGATTACGAGCTACGTTACTGAAATATCACACAAGTACGACACTGATATCTGGCAGAACATCCGACTACCCAAGATGTCCTTAGACTGCCTAGAAAGCCTGAAGTGTTAGGTTTTACAATTCTTCGCAGGTGTTGGGACGACGATGTCAATGTATGGGATAATTCCTCTTTTGCTCTACGTACTACACGCATGCTTGGATTAGCAACGACCAACTCGAGATTTATACTTCATCTTACATGCTTGGCGCTCGTTATGCCTCCTGACTTGCAATTGGGCCTCACTTAGACCTGATGTCTGACTCTGAACGCAATACGCGCATCCAGTCACGTGTTTAACTGTGGGTTGCTGTACACTCTCAGCGTCACACAGCAGCGCCCAGAGACGGTGCTACCATTTCACTTTACTCTTTCTACGTCTACATCTCCATCTCCATCTATATTCTATAAACCACTGTGAAATGAATGGCAGAGGGTACGCCTCACTGTACCAGTTATTATGGTCTCTTCCCGTTCCACTCACGTATGGAACGCTTGAAGCATGATTGCCCAGTCCATGCCACACATCCCCTGCTACCCCTGTAGCCGCCTCCTGCGTGTAGTGGACTCCTGGCCTATACAGCGGAACCCGAAATCCAAGTACCCTATGGCGACAGCAATGGAAGTACTATTGACGGCAGGGCTGCTAAAACAGTTACCAAACACAGCCTTCCGAAATTCCTTCACCAAAGAAGACAAAGTAAATATTCCAGAAATCGAATCAAGAACAGGTGCCAACACGAGTAACTTAGAAGTAGATATCCTCGGAGTAGTGAAGCAACTTACACCTCATAATAAAAGAAAGCCTACCGGTCCAGACTAAATACCAGTTGGGTTCCTTTCAGAGTATGCTGATGTTATAGGTTCATATTATCAACCACATACAACCGCTCGCTCTAAGAAACATCCATACCCAAGGACTGGAAAATTCCACAGGTTCCACCAATATTCAAGAAAGGTAGTAGGAGTAATCCACTCAAATACAGGTTCATGTCATTAACGTGGAACTGTAGCAGGATTGCGGAACATATATTGTTTTCTGTACTGGATGTAATGGCAACAAATAGACTTGACCTCTTTGAGAATGTCCAAGTCGAAACTGGCGTCAGTTAGTGGCAACGATGTTTACCAAAGTACAGAAAACATATATATATATATATATATATATATATATATATATATATATATATATATATGTACAGAATCCTGCTACAGTTCCTCGTTAATGACATGAACCTGTATTTGAGTGGATTACTCTTACTACCTTTCTTGAATATTGGTGTAACCTGTGGAATTTTCCAGTCCTTGGGTACGGATGTTTCTTAGAGCGAGCGGTTGTATGTGGTTGTTAATATGAACCTAAAACATCAGCATACTCTGAAAGAAACCTAACTGGTATTTAGTCTGGACCGATAGGCTTTCTTTTATATATATATATATATATATATATATATATATATATGTTTTGTGTATTTTGGTATATCAATTTCGATTTGGACATTTCTCAAAGAGGTCAAGTCTATTTGTTGCCATTACATCCAATATGCTACCACCATGAATCGGGTTCCGAACTATCTTTTCTATATAGTTTTTTGAGCAAATATATTGAATAATGTTTCACAGGAAGTCTTACCATTCCCACCATCAACAAAACTGTAATTTTTGCAATTAACTGTTGCATGATTAGTCGCCAACGATGATTACAGTAAGATTGGAGAATTTATGTACAAGCGATCTGAGGTTTTCTCTAAATTTTTCGGTTACATCAGGAGATGAGTCTTGTGGGTGATAGAAGGATCGAATTATTATATTACGTCCACCTCTGACGTTTCTTATCTGCGACAAATACACCACTTCCATTTCCCATTGCCTATCCTTTCGATGTACACTTAAACTTTCCCCAAAAATCTCAGGCTTCAAATAGCCTTCTTTATCTATTATTATGTGAGCTTCACTGTTTTTCGGGAGAGCTTCAAACTCCGGCACTTGTTGCGAAGGCTTCTGGTGTTAACCATTAGAATTTTAATACTCCTACCTGTGGGAGGCATGTGTTTCGATTTTACACTAATACTTCTGAGTTTCCTATAGCTGTCGTTAACTGGACTGGATGGGGAGCCCCCTAATCTAAAAAGAAAAAAGACCCTCTGTGTTCCTCACACACATTCAGCCACCCGAGTAGCAGCCTCTTACGTGTAGTGCTCATGTGGGGCCCTACAGTTCTCAGTCCTACGCACAAATCCAGGAAGTCGCAGGGTAGCTTGTCATGGAACGTTCGAAGTATGTGGCTTACACCTTCGACTCAGAACCAAAGGAGCACGACCAGTTCTGGGGTAATGCTGCAAGTTTCGATCTTCGTTGAAAATCCATGTGCAGGGCTGCTCTCCTCAAACTTCACTGCCAGTCGCTGAAATGACTCAAATACGACCTCGGAGATGATATGACAGGCATCATCTGTTCCAGCAAGCGCCACAGTCTGCAGTTAGTTGCAGTCTGTTTTCTCAATGGCTGCCGGAATAGCCTCGTCAACACGTTGAATGAGGCCCCAGAACAACAAATTTCTTAGTTACGAGAATCGGTTCAACACCCTGAGTCCTTTCTGGTCCCCATTCGTCCTGTACAGGACGCCTAGCTCCATCACTGAAACGCCACTCGCAGTCAAGAGGACGAGTATTGAAAGATCCTGTACTTTCTGCAGGGGAGACAGGATCCATAGAGGCGGATGGTACTTGAAGTACCTTTGGTATTGGTAGCACAGGTACATGACTCTCGAGAGCTCTTTCAGCACGAGTCGACTCTCAGCAGCTGCTAATCGTTTGACAGTAGTGAGAGCGATCTGCATCTCCTTACGAATCTCAACCAACTCATCCCATGTATGAAAATAGCATTCACAGTGGGGCTGCGTTTTAGCTGGTACGATGCATTACTGGGCACTGAACAAATAACTTTAAATTAAGCCCATCGATTATCTTTTAAATTGCTGAGATCGAAAGAATTCCCCGTAAGAATTGAAGGAAATGCGCAAAACACGATTTCTATCAAGGCGACGGAAAAACCTGTACTAAAAATTACTTGTTTTCCAAAACTTTTTGAGGTTAATCACAGTTGTTAGCATACTCAAAAACAGAGTGCGTTTACGATAGAAGTGTAAAATATATACGGCCGCTACTCTTTAAGGGAAAATTAAGTGTAGCCAATATGTTGGTTAGAACATTCCCTATAGTAACTAAATCACAAACGCCAATTTACTGCAATTAGGTTATCCCAAGACAATGGTTGTTTCCAAAAATTCTCAAAAATTCACGTTTATCTGCATTGATATACAGTTAAATTCAGGGGTGATCCACGAAGTAAGCTACATATTTAAAGCACTCGTACCAGTAACTTATGAAAACATAGTTTTATAAGCGTCCGAAAATTCTCAAAAATAATCTGTTTCTCACATGATTATACAATGAAATTACGGAAGAATTGTTTCGAACGGGGATACGTCTAACGCTCTAAAAAACTTTAAAAGATGACAAATAAGTTTAGGACTACAACTAACGACAACGGTACGACTTTACTGTAGAATTTGCTATTGTTCCAAATTTCACAATTTATCACAATACAAACCGAAATTGATACAATCAGTGAAAGATCATGATGAAGCGATACCAAAAGTCAAATATGCGAATCTGTATTGAGCCAGCGTAATCATAATTTAAATTACATGTGAAACGTAATTTAAATTAGTTTACAAATATTTGCATTAATTAGAGCAATATATTTCATTTCCAGTTAAAGGTTGCATTTAAAAATTTACAGGAACAAAATAATCATAATATTTACAGAATCCAATGAAAAAAGTAAGTAGCACACCTGTGTTATATTGCAGCACACCATGATATTGCGAATGATTTTCTTACAGTATACAACACGAAATGGACAAGGAACGCCAAATCGACTTTTATGAACGATTAGAATTTCATGCGTGGCACATTACATGGTAATGGCTTACTAAATGACAAGAAGGAAAGTAACAACGTAAATTTCTTCACATATTTCTCCAATGTGAAATGCTTGTTTTATTAATGTAAAAAAAGAGTCTTAATACCACCACATAACCAAGACCTACCAATACCGCTTCATATGTACCATGACATTAACATCATTATACACAAAAGATTGTAACTTCCTTTTTTGTACTATCTTCACAATTGCAGTTAGTTTATCATAGCAGTTTAGAGTCTCTGAACTGATGCAAGCGTCGAGAAGTGAAAGTGTTTAGTGGTAATGTGTTTATCACTGTGACCTGTGTGCCAGAAAAATAAATTTCTAGTAAAAATTTAAGCAATACTCAAACAAAATTATTTAAACGCATAGCTCACTTAAGTTATACATAAAATATATTTCTGTTCATAACCCCGCTGACCGACACAACAAAAAAATTTCATCATATTTCAGATTAATGTAAGTACATGTAACTGTAATACACGTGATGCTGGGAACACTTTGTCTAAACATGTTATGCAAATAACTATAGGTAAAAAGTGACTGAAGCAGTATAAATCATGTCAATAATTATTTATATAGTTGCAGACCTCCAATAATTTCATATAACACGGATAAATTTATTGTTTTCTGTATTAAATTAACTGAGTGTAACAAGAAAAATTAGTTACACGAACCAAATTACTGTAATGTTCATGAATCAAAAATAATTTTATAAAAAGCTGAGGTGTGATAAAACTCTCAAATACTTGAGAGCACTGGTCAACAGACGTAATTTTCTTGATGCAGTTCAACTCTGGACTGTGCTCAGATATGATGCTTAGGTCATGGACAGTGAACGGATTTAATTTTCAGAGAGAGACAGTTTTAGGAATGGTTAATATTTGTGAAAACAAAGTTAGAGGATGATTTAAAGGAAAAATCTCAACTTAACTCTTGGAGCAATAAATCGCTCCCTATATTTAGCGACAGAAACATGAGGAACAACGAGTGAAGAAGGATGAAGAAAATATTTTCAGATAAGTAGAAATCTTTTTCCCTTATTTTGACATAAATATTTCTGAATTTTCTAAATAATTCTCTTACTGATGGCACATTTCGTTCTATGCATTCACAACAGCACTGTGATAAAATGCAAAGTTGTTTATTGGTCAGCGACGGGCAAGTGGAGTGAGTTAGGACAGAAGCAGTTATACAGAAATGGAGAGGATTTCTGGCAAGTTGGGTGAGTGGAGACCGGCAACAAACAATCTTAGGGGTGAACACCAAAACAACATCAAAGTATTTTTTACACCGTAAATATCACGCATATTTTATAACCAGGTTTAACTTTTTATATAAAAAATCCTAGCGGACAATGTCGGAAGTTTCATAAGGCTTTTCGTGGATGATGCTGCTGCACGCACAAAGCTAGAAAATTGTAAGGAAGGTCACCAGAGGGTCGAAGCTTAGGATTGGGTAACAAACCTCACCAAAACGAATGTAGCGCAAGAATAGGCAGAATGTTCCACTACTACATAATTACAAGCTTTTACAACAACTACTGAAAGCAGCCATATGCATAAAATATCGAGGAGTATGCGTACTGACTCATTCAAAGTGGAACAACGACTTAAAACTAACGATAGGTAAGGCAGTTGTCAGTCTGAGTCATTGGAAGAATCCTCAGAAAATGTGGTCTACACACAAATGGGGTAACTAACAAAATCCTCAGTCGACCAATACCTGAACATTACTCGTCACCCTGTGATCCGTACCAGGCAGGATTGATAGAGTAAACAGAGAAGATCCGAAGGAGTACGTTTCGTTACAGATTCGCTTGGCAAGTGTGAAAGCATTTCGGCTATGTTCACCCAATTCCAGTGGCAGACATTGCAAGAGAAGCGTTCTGCATCACAATGTGGTCCACACTTAAATTCTGAGAACCTACTTTCTTACCAAAGTCAGTCAAGGTATTGGTTTCTACGTGTATCTCGCGAAAAGACCCTGAATGTAAAATTAGAGAGATACGAGATCACACGAAGGCTTACAAGTAACCATTATTCCCATGAACCATTCACGAAATGAACACGAAAATGGGTTAGTGACAGTAGTATACAAACTACCCTGCGACACACACCGTAAGGTGGCTTGCGGAGTATAGATGTAGATGTAGTTACATTTTTTGTCAGTCACTGTTGTCTTTCGCAGTATGTTCGATAGATTACCCAAGTGTAACTGGCTAAATTGATATTTTGTTTTCTTCTTATTACGTATAAACTACTTTTTTGCTTTCTATTTGATTAATACTTGTTACAGGTCCAGTACATTAAAATGAAAAAAAAGAAAAAAATCAAACATAAGGGGCAGGTCAAATTTCCAGCACTGTAGGCAAATGATTATGATGATGATACATGAGCCTTTACGAATTTGAAAAGTTGCATGTTTTCACAAGCTGCAACATAGTTGCGAATAAATTTCTTTTATTTGACGTCTATGGTCACAAACTTGTAGGCCCCGAGACTACCGGTTTCGCTCAGCGCTGACCATCTTCAAATCTGTTTTATAAAAAACATGTCCTAAAATGGTGGAGTCATAGTAGCATGTTTTATTAAAGGTCAGTGCACAGGAAGGACGTTAGAGCGTTCCGCATTTAGACAGGCGGCTGCTGCTCCCGCGCCCACCTCTTCGTTCTCGGCGCCCAGTTGCCGCCTCTACCGCGCGATCCAACATTTCTGCACCCCACACCCCATCCCTGCACTCCGTGTTCGATCAGCTGCAGCAGACTTCCCCCCTCCCTGCCCCCTTGCCGCCGCAGCTTTTTTAATCGCAGCGATGCTCACGTCCCAGCTGTAGCCGCGTGTAATCTACTTAGTCCAACCTCATGACCACACTAATTGCCGTTCACCAACCTTTGGATTTCGTACCAGCCTCAGCGACTCGCGGCCACCCCGACCAACTAAAACCTGTTTGTAAACTGTGTCACGTCACACACACACACACACACACACACACACACACACATATATATATATATATATATATATATATATATATATATATATATATATATACAGGGTGTTTCAAAAATGACCGGTATATTTGAAACGGCAATAAAAACTAAACGAGCAGCGATAGAAATACACCGTTTGTTGCAATATGCTTGGGACAACAGTACATTTTCAGGCAGACAAACTTTCGAAATTACAGTAGTTACAATTTTCAACAACAGATGGCGCTGCGGTCTGGGAAACTCTATAGTACGATATTTTCCACATATCCACCATGCGTAGCAATAATATGGCGTAGTCTCTGAATGAAATTACCCGAAACCTTTGACAACGTGTCTGGCGGAATGGCTTCACATGCAGATGAGATGTACTGCTTCAGCTGTTCAATTGTTTCTGGATTCTGGCGATACACCTGGTCTTTCAAGTGTCCCACAGAAAGAAGTCACAGGGGTTCATGTCTGGCGAATAGGGAGGCCAATCCACGCCGCCTCCTGTATGTTTCGGATAGCCCAAAGCAATCACACGATCATCGAAATATTCATTCAGGAAATTAAAGACGTCGGCCGTGCGATGTGGCCGGGCACCATCTTGCATAAACCACGAGGTGTTCGCAGTGTCGTCTAAGGCAGTTTGTACCGCCACAAATTCACGAAGAATGTCCAGATAGCGTGATGCAGTAATCGTTTCGGATCTGAAAAATGGGCCAATGATTCCTTTGGAAGAAATGGCGGCCCAGACCAGTACTTTTTGAGGATGCAGGGACGATGGGACTGCAACATGGGGCTTTTCGGTTCCCCATATGCGCCAGTTCTGTTTATTGACGAAGCCGTCCAAAAATGTATGGCTTCCACGCTAGAGACTATTTATTCAATCATACACTGCCCACAAAGACTGCGGTCTAATGCGCGCTGTCCAATGCAGCCATAGAGTATGAGAGCATGTATGGTTTCCTCCTAAAGGGTGGTATTGTCCCTCTTACAGAATGTGTGGGGTGGGATAATTGGCGACCGTAGTTTGGAACCAGTCTTCCTTCCACGTCGCCTAACAGGCCTGAACTATTGGCTTTTCTTGCAAGTGACTTTGCCTCTCCTGCTGGAAGAAGTGCGATTGATGATTCGAAGGGTTATGTGGCTGCTACGTGATGATGCTCCAGCTAACTTCGTCATTAAC